>NC_134794.1:887500-892500 GCF_046742065.1 Oratosquilla oratoria | reverse complement strand
CTTAACTTGAACTTAACTTAACTTAACTTAACGTAACTTAACTTAACTTAACTTAACTTAACTGAACTTAACTTAACTTAACTTAACTTAACTTAACTTAACTTAACTTAACTTAACTTAACTTAACTTAAACTTAACTTAACTTAACTTAAACTTAACTTAACTTAACTTAACTTAACTTAACTTAACTTAACTTAACTTAACTTAACTGAACTTAACTTAACTTAACTTAACTTAACTTAACTTAAACTTAACTTAACTTAACTTAACTTAACTTAACTGAACTTAACTTGAACTTAACTTAACTTAACGTAACTTAACTTAACTTAACTTAACTTAACTGAACTTAACGTAACTTAACTTAACTTAACTTAACTTAACTTAACTTAACTTAACTTAACTTAACTTAACTTAACTTAACTTAACTTAACTTAACTTAACTTAACTTAACTTAACTTAACTTAACTTAACTTAACTTAACTTAACTTAACTTAACTTTAACTTAACTTAACTTAACTTAACTTAACTTAACTTAACTTAACGGAACTGTAACTTAACTTAACTTAACTTAACTTAACTTAACTTAACTTAACTTAACTTAACTTAACTTAACTTAACTTAACTTAACTTAACTTAACTTAACTTAACTTAACTTAACTTAACTTAACTTAACTTAACTTAACTTAACTTAACTTAAACTTAACTTAACTTAACTTAACTTAACTAATCTTAACTTAACGTAACTTAACTTAACTTAACTTAACTAACTTAACGTAACTTAACTTAACTTAACTTAACTTAACTTAAACTTAACTTAACTTAACTTAACTTAACTTAACTTAACTTAACTTAACTTAACTTAACTTAACTTAACTTAACTTAACTTAACTTAACTTAACTTAACTTAACTTAACTTAACTTAACTTAACTTAACTTAACTTAACTTAACTTAACTTAACTTAACTTAACGTTAACTTAACTTAACTTGAACTTAACTTAACTTAACTTAACTTAACTTAACTTAACTTAACTTAACTTAACTTAACTTAACTTAACTTAACTTAACTTAACTTAACTTAACTTAACTTAACTTAACTTAACTTAACTTAACTTAACTTAACTTAACTTAACTTAACTTAACTTAACTTAACTTAACGTAACTTAACTTAACTTAACTTAACTTAACTTAACTTAACTTAACTTAACTTAACTTAACTTAACTTAACTGTAACTTAACTTAACTTAACTTAACTTAACTTAACTTAACTTAACTTAACTTAACTTAACTTAAAACTTAACTTAACTTAACTTAAACTTAACTTAACTGAACTTAACTTAACTTAACTTAACTTAACTTAACTTAACTTAACTTAACTTAACTTAACTTAAACTTAACTTAACTTAACTTAACTTAACTTAACTTAACTTAACGTAAACTTATAACTTAACCTTAAATTAACTTACCTTAACTTACCTTAAATTAACCTAACTTAAATTAACTTAACTTAACTAAACTTAACATAACTTAACCTACCTTAACCTAACTTAACTTAACTTAACTTAACTTAACTTAACTTAACTTAACTTAACTTAACTTAACTTAACTTAACTTAAACTTAACTTAACTTAACTTAACTTAACTTAACTTAACTTACCTTAACGTAACTTAACTTAACTTAACTAAACTTAACTTAACTTAACTTAACTTAACTTAACTTAACTTAACTGAACTTAACTTAACTTAACTTAACTTAACTTAACTTAACTTAACTGAACTTAACTTAACTTAACTTAAACTTAACTTAACTTAACTTAACTTAACTTAACTTAACTTAACTTAACTTAACTTAACTTAACTTAACTTAACTGTAACTTAAACTTAAACTTAACTTGAACTTAACTTAACTTAACTTAACTTAACTTAACTTAACTTAACTTAACTTAACTTAACTTAACTTAACTAACTTAACTTAACTTAACTTAACTGAACTTGAACTTAAACTTAACTTAACTTAAACTTAACTTAACTTAACTTAACTTAACTTAACTTAACTTAACTTAACTTAACTTAACTTAACTTAACTTAACTTAACGTAACTTAACTTAACTTAACTTAACGTAACTAACTGAACTTAACTTACTTAACTTAACTTAACTTAACTTAACTTAACTAACTTAACTAACTTAACTTAACTTAACTTAACTTAACTTAACTTAACTTAACTTAACTTAACTTAACTTAACTTAACTAACTTAACAACTTAACTTAACTTAACTTAACTTAACTTAACTGAACTTAACGTAACTTAACGTAACTTAACTTAACTTAACTTAACTAACTTAACTTAACTTAACTTAACTTAACTTAACTTAACTAACTAACTTAACTTAACTTACTTAACTTAACTTAACTTAACTTAACTTAACTTAACTTAACTTAACTTAACTAACTTAACTTAACTTAACTTCAACTTAAAATTGAACTTACACTAAACTGAACTAACTTAACTGTAACGTTAACTTAACTTATACTGTAACTTAACTTAACTAACTTAACTTTAACTTAACTTAACTTAACTTAACTTAACTTAAACTGTAACTCTAACGTAAATGAACTTAACTTAACGGAACATAACTGTAACCGTTTAAACTTGAAACTTAACCTTAACTTAACTTAACGTTACACTTAACTTAACTTAACGTGTTGAACTTAACTTAACTGTAACTTAACTGAAACTTAACTTAACTTAACTGAACTTAACTGTAACTTAACGTAACGTAAACTGTAAACTACTTAACTTAACTGTAACT
Organism: Oratosquilla oratoria; assembly: GCF_046742065.1. Taxonomy (NCBI): domain Eukaryota; kingdom Metazoa; phylum Arthropoda; class Malacostraca; order Stomatopoda; family Squillidae; genus Oratosquilla; species Oratosquilla oratoria. The sequence continues at coordinate 889,689 of NC_134794.1, read as the reverse complement.
GAACTTAACTTAACTTAACTTAACTTAACTTCTAACCTAATACTAACCTAAACCTAACCTAACCTAACCTAACCCTAACCTAACCTAACCTAACCTTACCTACCCTAACCTAGACAAATAACCTAACCTAAACCTAACCTAACCTAGACCTAAACCTAACCTAACCTAACCAGGAAACTATATGATTGGAGATAAAGAAGTCAAAAAAGTTAACTCAGAGAGGTAGGAGTAATTCATCTCAAGTGACTTGACCTCCCTGACAAAACACGTAAACAAGATATTTGGAGGGACTTACAATCTTCTGTCAGAATCTATGAAAGTGGCTTTTCGACCTAACGTGGATTGAAGAGTAATGGTTTAAGAAATTAATTGTTGCAATTGATAAGAACAAACCGACCTCTCTAGAATATGCTATATCAACATTGTGGGCACCAAGCACATAGAAGAACACAAAAGCAAATTAGAAAGAATCCCAGAGAGAAGCGACCTAAGATGGCACCTACACTATCAGAATTGACATATGAACAAAAGATTGGAGAGAGGCAATTTTGTTGAACATCTTTAGAAATATGAAAAGGAATGGAAGTTCTTTGATAGAGATGACCTATTAAAAATGGGACAAAAGAGAAAACAAGAGGACATGCAAAGAAACTAAAGACAGTTAACAGAAGAGACCTGAAAAAGAACAGTTTCCCCACACAGGGTTAATTGACGTCTGGAACAAATTGAACAGTGAAACAGCCAGTTAATGGCCCAGAAATATACACGAATTCCAAAAGCAAAACTAGATAGTGTAGTTGAGATACAAAAAATGGGTCAACACCAGCATAGCTCCAATCCCATAAAATACCAACTAAGGTAAATACCTGGAAAAGAGATATCAAGGATCAAGAAAGTGGTACCCCCAGTTGCAATGCACACTCTAATGATAATCCTCTCAGTGATCCCTATGGGCTCTACTGATTTTCCAACATGAGCCATCATAGATCCTTGGAAGGATCACTAATTAACTAAATACATGAAAACTCCCCCCCCCAATGAAAGGAAATAACTGCATACACGGAAGGAAATCAAGGACCAAATAAATTACCTTGATGTCAGAAAATCACATGGTCCCAGATGGAATTGCAAATTGGATATTGAAAGAATGCATAGAGGAGTTAACAGGACAAAATATACAATAATAACAAAATACTCACTGAAAGAAGGAAAGGTACCATCAGGAGTGGAAAAATGCAAATATTGTAGCAATAAACAAGGTGAGGGAGGAAACAAGGAAAATCCAACTACCTACAGACCAGTCCTCCCTAACTAGCACATTAGTAAAAATATGTGAAAAGGTTATCAAAAAATAGATGGTTTAAAAACATCTGGAAAGAAAAAAAGTTTTACTGAATTCCATAATCAATTTGGATTTAGACAAGGAAGATCAATGTACAACAAACCTGATTAGCTTCTATTTGAGACTAATAGAAATAATACAAGAGAAGGAAGGATGGGCAGAACTGTGCCTTCCTAGAGCTACAAAAAAGCATTTGATAAAGGTACCACACAAGAAACTAATAAGAAAAATGGAATCAATAGGTGCAATCAGAGGAAAATTATTGGAATGGATGGAAGATTTTCTGACTGGGAGAAAAATGAGGTAGTAATTAGAGATACAAATACTCGAATTGGGAAGAAATGATATAGTGGTGTCCCACAAGGTTTCGGTATTGGCTCCAATCATGTTTGCCCATATATATGAATAAATGACATGAAGTAGAGTGTAATATGAATTCTCTTTTCTTCGCAGAGGATGCAAAAATACCAAAGTTAAAACAGACGAGGATTGCGGAATCATTACAATTAGACCTGGACAAAATCTGGAAATGGACATTCAAAAGTGGGAATTGAACTTCAATATCAAGAAATGTTGTATAGATGAAGTTTTAGGAAAGAGTAAAAAACAGAATATCAAGAAATTAATTGAAGAAGACATCAAAAAAGTGAACTCAGAAAGAGAACCTTGGAGTAATAATCAGCAAAAGACATAACACAAGAACAAACATATCAATAAAATAGTCGGAGAAACCTTCATCCCTCTAAAGGTCCAATGAAAGTGGCATTTGACTTACACTAATAAGAACCAAAACTGGAGTACACAGCAACACTGGAACACCCAAAGTATTAAAAAGAATATAAAGAAA
>NC_134794.1:755000-882500 GCF_046742065.1 Oratosquilla oratoria | reverse complement strand
GAAGTCAGATGTATTATGTAAAATCATGTTTGTTTAATTGTAATAGTGTCTTTGTTATATTATTTCCGTCATTTTACTTGTATTAACTTCATACTTATAATTTATTTAATTATATTTCTTTAAGTTAGTTGGATTTTCTTTCCCCGGTGTCCGACCGGGTGGCGACCTTATTCAGTTCTTTTGACCGTTTGAACCCGTAATAGACATAGGGTCTAAAGGGTTCCCTTGATGTTACAAACTTCTGGCATTCACAAGGCCAGTGAACCTTTGGTACTTTAGAGAGGTTTGTAACAGTATATATATATTATATACACATATACATATATACACAGATACATACACACACACACACATTATACATAATTCTCTTATTTCATTTATGTACATATCAATTTCTTTATTATTAGTCTTCATGGGTATCATATGTGGTAATATGGGCAAATCAAAGCTTAGCTTTTATTTCATCATTTTATTCATTCCAAAGAACACATATCTAAAACTTAACATAAAGGTTTATTTACCTCTAACCTGCAAAGATACAACAGAACAGAGCACAGAGAATTAAAACCACCAACACATATCAAACAGCAAGTCATGCAAAAGCAAGAAAACAAAACAACTTAACAAAAAACAATAAAGCATAAATTCAATCATAACACCATATCTATAATAAACGTCAAATCAATCATGCATGGTCACATATTTCAAAATTAATTATACACTTGTATAAGCACCAGTCCAGAGAGCACAAATTCATGCATTCTAAAAGAAATAATTGTCAAAATAAAATAATCAGTATCAATAATACAATGACACATAATAAAGCAAACCTATTCAGTCAAAATAAAAAGCAAACACGTGCATGGCTAAAACATTTACCAAACCTTAACATGCCTTCATAAATAAAAACAGATCAAGTACTACATCTGTCATTGTCAACAGAGTACAGTCAATGAGGGAAAAAGAAAACTAAAATGAACTACCTTACTTATCAGTCTTTTACATATAAGTCATTGCAAACAGTATATTTCAATCTTTTCCTTAATAAGAAAATATATCTTATCTCCTTATTTCCTTACAGATTGGGGGGATGCAAATACAAGAAAAATGCTTTTGTCACAAGTATCAACTTTTAAAGAACATCTATACAGACAAGTAGATATCAACTTTGTAGGTAATGAGCAACAAAGAGAAAGTCAACAAATATCAACACTACCATACTGAACTATCATTTTACTTACTCTTATTACCATTTGACCTAAGAGGGGTTGCACAATCATTTTCAGGAGCACCTTCCCAACTTTTTCTTTAGCAGCAATCTTCATCTATTCAATGATGAAATAACATTATAATCAGGCACTCATAGTGTCTTTTTAATTCCATTCAATATTTGGCAAGTACAATTAGTAAACACAATCATTCTTACTTAAGAAATAATATCATACTTTACTTTTCTTTTCTTTAGGACTACCATTATATTAAATATCAGTTTTCACCTACCAGTCTTGGATATCACTTCCTCTACTTCCTCTTCCACAGTATCTGCAAATACACTTTTGTCTGACATCTCACCTGCAAAAAATGAACAAAAATATAGCCCTTTCCTTAATGCACTGGTACTATTTCTTCATGTTAGCAAAACAGTAATATCATAATAATGATTCTCAATTATAAAATGCATACTTTCATACTTTAAAGAAAGGCAAATAGCAAATTTAGTCTTTACCACAACAGGACAACACTTCTCCAACTTCCTCCAAAACATGTCTTGCTTGTCATGTATCTCCTGTAATTTCAATGGCAAAACATTCAAAACTAATCAAAAATATTGTCAATAATATATAGTACTCTTGTCAATCAATTATTTTCAAAATTACTGACAGGACTCAATTCCCAATGATTGTAAATTGGAGTTAGGGGACTTTGAGGTAAAAGCCGTCCTCTTGCTAACTTTTACCTAAAGTATCCATTTTTTCCAAGTCCTCATGTTGGTAGCACAAAAACCTACTTCATTTTGATCATAAATAATATGACTTTAATAGGAAATAAATATGTGCAATCAAGAATTTGTCAATATACCTACCATTTACTGATTCTTCAGCTCATGAGGAAAATGCAATGCTGTACATGATCTCAAAGTACCTCTTAATTGCTCAATTTATGTCATTAGACTGCATATACCAATGTCAGCGCCAGACAATCTACATCATCTACATTATATGCCAATCACCAGCATTTTCTTTAATACTTTTCCATCTTTCACATTAACACCTCATTATCAAGAAATATTTGTGCAATGTCAAATACTCTAATTACAATATGTCCTACAGGTTCATGGGGGCCACATCTCCAATACCCCCATGACACATTCCATCCAACTCACATTCATGTAACAGAGCATGTCCAATAAATCTAAAACTCACTTATAACTTCATTCATATATCTTTATTAAATACTACTAAGTCATTTTATAACAGATGACTTTATCTTCCTTAGACTACGTCCAAAACTCAAGCAATCTCTCTCTACCTCAGAGGAGTCTTCATGGGTGTATGCCATCCCCCAGCACCTACCACAACAATTTCTATTCTTATCACATTATCACATTTATGCCAACAGTGTCAAACAGGTCTATAAAACATCTATATAACTCTGGACTCATTTGTCCTACTAATATCTCTTCTTGCAATTTGACATATCTTCCTTACTTTTTTTTATCATTTACAGGCCATCTCTTATACAATTATGCAATGCTTACAAATGCTCAGTACTAACCAAACTTCTCATCCAATCAACTTGACAACATTTCCATTTCAATTTCCTGCTAATGCAAAGTACTTGCAGTATCCAAATAATATATGGCATGTTTTGTACTCTTATAAACTGATAATGTATGTAAGGTATCTATGCTCACAATTTACTTTGGAATTTCAAATTCAAATAGGTTTTGTGCAAGTACAAAAATTACCTAATGGCAATGAAAGAATATTAAAAATAATCTTCAACTTTAAAGTAATACACAAATATATCATATATACAGACAAGCAAGGTTTTCTTTCCAATGCAATGTCCTCATAAAATAAAGTCATTTCAATTCATCTCACAACTGTGCTATACTATTTTCACATTCATCAACCACTTACCTGCATCCATACTGCTTATTTCGGGCTCATCTGCTTGTGCTGGATCTGATACATAATACAATGCATAATGCAAATCATTACTTCTTACCAAACAATCTTAATTATTGTAATCTTATCATCAAATGAATATATCAAACTCCATTCACTCACCAGGCAAATTTTCATCTGGGTATGCATTGAGGCACAAACGGCTTCATCATGCATATTGCCGCTCACAAAAATCATGGCTACATATCCTTTGACTTTATTTACTTCTGTAGGTCTTTTCTTCCTTAATATTGATATACCGGTTACTTCTATCCACTTTGAACATCTATCAAAAAGAACACAATCTTTATTTACATTTTTACTTCATCAACAAAATGACACTTATATGTCTATGATACTTAATCTTGGCACTATAATATACACTTACCTTTGTGCTTCGTCAGGAAGCCGATGGTACATCAATTCACGATCAGAACTTTTCCACCCTTTGAACTAACCATGTCTTCCAAGTGACGGATGGCTCAAATGTAAACATGCACACCATTCAAAAACCCCGCTAATTCTTTCCCAATCAAGCACAGCGATCTCTAGCGTTCATTCAAGTAACTAAACTCATCAGTAATCACTTAGGCTATTTATACACTTTTCCGTCCCTTCCAGTCTTTCCTATATAGTCTTTGCTTGTACGGATGTATATCGGCTAGGAGTCTTCTTCCAAGCAGTCAGTAGTAGAAGGGCCATTTCAAAATCGTCTCATTCACGGTTCCCTATAACACATCATATTGTATATACCTTTCATCTCCTCAACTAAATACTCTACAAATTTCTTTCCTGTATCCTCACCTGCATCTTCTGTAAACTTTCAGTCTTTATCAACCCACCATTTTGTGTAGCAACCAAATCAATTAGGCTCGTCTTATTGCGTATACAAGGTATAAGATCCTTCACCATTTGGCTGTCTTCTTTTTATTCTTTCAACAGTACTTTCACAATCGCTATATATTACGAAAGGATCTTCTAGCTTTATATACAATGATCTAAAAACAATAGGTCCCTCTACAACCTCCATTCCTACAGCTTTATGGACTGGACATTCACCTTAATCTTAACAAGTACCTCCTTCTTTCACAAGGGATCCAGACAGTATCAACAAGGCAAAACTCGTCCATTAGGACTTTTAGTGATAAATTGACTCAAATCTTCCATCAATACATAGTCATTATTTTCTTCCTCGGACATATACACAAGCTTTACATCTTGATCTTTTTTCACTTTTGTAATTCTTATAGAATACACACTTTTATTTTTAGCATTATCAAAGGCAAAGACACTGACGCTCATTGGATTATTCTTTTCAAATATGGTCATCTTATCTATTTTCACTGCCAATTCTATTCCACTCCAATCGTCATTTTGATCAGCAGCCTTAACTGTCTTACTAATTCTCTCTTTGTCCTTTTCGTCAAAGCAATCTCACCGGGCAATGCACCATTACAAACATTCTTCATCCTCATTTTTAATATTCCCTAGTTTATATTTTGCTTTTTGATATTTATTTGGAACTTTCATATAAGTACACCCTTTCAATCATTCGTATTTTGCTATTTTTTTTTTCAAAATTGAAATCTTCTCAATTATCCAACCTGAGCCCTCTCTTGTAAATTGATCAATCTTATTTTCTAATTTACCAATCATATCTAGCACTACACTTTTTATTTCTCAAAGATCAGTCATCGCCTTCATCTCGCCACTCTTCATCCAGGGCTCTTCAATTCATCTGCACTCATCTCCTAACTTCTTGTAAAACCAAACTTTCAGACAAAGACAAAATTTCAAACCTTTCCAATTGTGCTCTTCGACTCTCTTTTCTATAACATCCACCATACTCATGATCAAAAGTTTTCCATCAATTGTACTAATATCGGAATAACAATAAACTCCTAATTGACCTCCACAACCTTCCCGACTATCATCGTATTTACATGTCATTTTTGATATCAGGTTCTGAATTTTTTTTCTTTCTTTCACAGTGCCTTTTGAGCTTTGAGACTTCAATATTACATATCCCACATTTTGGTTTGGATTTCTTGGGAATATCTTAGGGGTTAACCTTGTAGTACTGTTTCTGACATTTTTCATGTCTTAAACGGTTCAAAATAATCTTACAAATTTGGCAATGAAATTTTCCCTCCTTATTTAACCTATTGTAATTAGCATTCAACCGTTTCTTGTCATACACTGATTTTTCATGTCTTAAACGGTTAAAGATAATTTGATCACAAATTTCGCAATGATATTTTCTCTCTTGATTATCATTAGGATCTAACCGTTTCTTGAGATAGACTGATTTCTCATGTCTGAAAGGGTTAAGAATGGTCTTGTTACAATTTTACAATGGAATTTTAGACATACTCGTTTTGACATTTGTATCCATTTTTATATATATCATTTCCTTCAAATCATTTTCTGTATCTAAATTTCAACTTTTTTCCGTGACCTGTCTAAGATATAGTTACCCATTCACTAATCAAAGAAAATGAGGGACATAATACGTCATCTTCAAACCGGAAGTAAGGAAATAATACTAGCAAACTGCTATAGAACTTAGGTTCGATTCCCATGCTGGATACAAATCTTTTGCATTAATCTATCAGTGGAGGGGCAAAAATAGGAGGAGGAGAAGGAGATCAATAGATTCAAGGAGAAGATTCCAAAAATTGATCTAGAGTCAAATTACACAGAACTTTTTCTTCATTTTCTACCATCGTATTAAGTTCCAGATATAAAGTACGTTGGGCACCCATGGCCAAGCGGACTAAGACGAGACCTATTAAGCCCACAGGTTCGAGTTCGAGTCTGCATAGAGGTGCTCCCTCGAGGGGTCATCCAAGTTTGAAAATGATTTACAATTGCCGAGTGCGCATTAAGCAATTGTATACAATCAGGTTCAGGCGTGGATGACTAGTAATACCAACCACATGCTATCCTTCTCCCCCAATTCAGTACTAGTCCCACAGGCCACGCATAAGACTATTGATTACGGTCGGGTGGCTAGGTATATAGAATTGAGGTGCACTCTGATCCTTCTGAAAGGAAGCGGGTTGCAGATGTGCAGTTGGAGAGAGTAGTATGGAGGCAAGGGGCGCTTTTACTTCAATTTTCATGCAAGTTAGATTTGGTGGTTGAATTTAAGAACAATATATATTCAATTTAGATTTGATGGTTGATTCTGATTTCTACGTTGCTGTGCACTGTAGCCGACTCTCTCCTTGTGGGAGAAGTTTGGACCAATTTGGTCAACTCCACCCATTTCCCCGCTAGCACGCCCACAGGTCCAGGGCGGCCTGGGATGCCCTCCAGTCCAATTGCACATCAGTCAGGCCAAGGGTATCCCTGCCACAGGCCTAAAGGGCATTACTGGGCCAAAAGGCCCACCTTTGGAGGGGTCTCACCCCCACCCCCTTGGTCTCAGCGGTCTGATTTCAACGTTCCTGTGCACTGTAGCCGACCCTCTCCTTGTGGGAGAAGTTTGGACCAAATCGCTGACCTTGGGATTTCCACTAAAAATCCATGGGGGACCCCCTTTGAGATTTGGTCCATTTTGGGCCAATTTGGTCAACTCCACCCATTTCCCCGCTAGCACGCCCACAGGTCCAGGGCGGCCTGGGATGCCCTCCAGTCCAATTGCACATCAGTCAGGCCAAGGGTATCCCTGCCACAGGCCTAAAGGGCATTACTGGGCCAAAAGGCCCACCTTTGGAGGGGTCTCACCCCCACCCCCTTGGTCTCAGCGGTCTGATTTCAACGTTCCTGTGCACTGTAGCCGACCCTCTCCTTGTGGGAGAAGTTTGGACCAAATCGCTGACCTTGGGATTTCCACTAAAAATCCATGGGGGACCCCCTTTGAGATTTGGTCCATTTTGGGCCAATTTGGTCAACTCCACCCATTTCCCCGCTAGCACGCCCACAGGTCCAGGGCGGCCTGGGATGCCCTCCAGTCCAATTGCACATCAGTCAGGCCAAGGGTATCCCTGCCACAGGCCTAAAGGGCATTACTGGGCCAAAAGGCCCACCTTTGGAGGGGTCTCACCCCCACCCCCTTGGTCTCAGCGGTCTGATTTCAACGTTCCTGTGCACTGTAGCCGACCCTCTCCTTGTGGGAGAAGTTTGGACCAAATCGCTGACCTTGGGATTTCCACTAAAAATCCATGGGGGACCCCCTTTGAGATTTGGTCCATTTTGGGCCAATTTGGTCAACTCCACCCATTTCCCCGCTAGCACGCCCACAGGTCCAGGGCGGCCTGGGATGCCCTCCAGTCCAATTGCACATCAGTCAGGCCAAGGGTATCCCTGCCACAGGCCTAAAGGGCATTACTGGGCCAAAAGGCCCACCTTTGGAGGGGTCTCACCCCCACCCCCTTGGTCTCAGCGGTCTGATTTCAACGTTCCTGTGCACTGTAGCCGACCCTCTCCTTGTGGGAGAAGTTTGGACCAAATCGCTGACCTTGGGATTTCCACTAAAAATCCATGGGGGACCCCCTTTGAGATTTGGTCCATTTTGGGCCAATTTGGTCAACTCCACCCATTTCCCCGCTAGCACGCCCACAGGTCCAGGGCGGCCTGGGATGCCCTCCAGTCCAATTGCACATCAGTCAGGCCAAGGGTATCCCTGCCACAGGCCTAAAGGGCATTACTGGGCCAAAAGGCCCACCTTTGGAGGGGTCTCACCCCCACCCCCTTGGTCTCAGCGGTCTGATTTCAACGTTCCTGTGCACTGTAGCCGACCCTCTCCTTGTGGGAGAAGTTTGGACCAAATCGCTGACCTTGGGATTTCCACTAAAAATCCATGGGGGACCCCCTTTGAGATTTGGTCCATTTTGGGCCAATTTGGTCAACTCCACCCATTTCCCCGCTAGCACGCCCACAGGTCCAGGGCGGCCTGGGATGCCCTCCAGTCCAATTGCACATCAGTCAGGCCAAGGGTATCCCTGCCACAGGCCTAAAGGGCATTACTGGGCCAAAAGGCCCACCTTTGGAGGGGTCTCACCCCCACCCCCTTGGTCTCAGCGGTCTGATTTCAACGTTCCTGTGCACTGTAGCCGACCCTCTCCTTGTGGGAGAAGTTTGGACCAAATCGCTGACCTTGGGATTTCCACTAAAAATCCATGGGGGACCCCCTTTGAGATTTGGTCCATTTTGGGCCAATTTGGTCAACTCCACCCATTTCCCCGCTAGCACGCCCACAGGTCCAGGGCGGCCTGGGATGCCCTCCAGTCCAATTGCACATCAGTCAGGCCAAGGGTATCCCTGCCACAGGCCTAAAGGGCATTACTGGGCCAAAAGGCCCACCTTTGGAGGGGTCTCACCCCCACCCCCTTGGTCTCAGCGGTCTGATTTCAACGTTCCTGTGCACTGTAGCCGACCCTCTCCTTGTGGGAGAAGTTTGGACCAAATCGCTGACCTTGGGATTTCCACTAAAAATCCATGGGGGACCCCCTTTGAGATTTGGTCCATTTTGGGCCAATTTGGTCAACTCCACCCATTTCCCCGCTAGCACGCCCACAGGTCCAGGGCGGCCTGGGATGCCCTCCAGTCCAATTGCACATCAGTCAGGCCAAGGGTATCCCTGCCACAGGCCTAAAGGGCATTACTGGGCCAAAAGGCCCACCTTTGGAGGGGTCTCACCCCCACCCCCTTGGTCTCAGCGGTCTGATTTCAACGTTCCTGTGCACTGTAGCCGACCCTCTCCTTGTGGGAGAAGTTTGGACCAAATCGCTGACCTTGGGATTTCCACTAAAAATCCATGGGGGACCCCCTTTGAGATTTGGTCCATTTTGGGCCAATTTGGTCAACTCCACCCATTTCCCCGCTAGCACGCCCACAGGTCCAGGGCGGCCTGGGATGCCCTCCAGTCCAATTGCACATCAGTCAGGCCAAGGGTATCCCTGCCACAGGCCTAAAGGGCATTACTGGGCCAAAAGGCCCACCTTTGGAGGGGTCTCACCCCCACCCCCTTGGTCTCAGCGGTCTGATTTCAACGTTCCTGTGCACTGTAGCCGACCCTCTCCTTGTGGGAGAAGTTTGGACCAAATCGCTGACCTTGGGATTTCCACTAAAAATCCATGGGGGACCCCCTTTGAGATTTGGTCCATTTTGGGCCAATTTGGTCAACTCCACCCATTTCCCCGCTAGCACGCCCACAGGTCCAGGGCGGCCTGGGATGCCCTCCAGTCCAATTGCACATCAGTCAGGCCAAGGGTATCCCTGCCACAGGCCTAAAGGGCATTACTGGGCCAAAAGGCCCACCTTTGGAGGGGTCTCACCCCCACCCCCTTGGTCTCAGCGGTCTGATTTCAACGTTCCTGTGCACTGTAGCCGACCCTCTCCTTGTGGGAGAAGTTTGGACCAAATCGCTGACCTTGGGATTTCCACTAAAAATCCATGGGGGACCCCCTTTGAGATTTGGTCCATTTTGGGCCAATTTGGTCAACTCCACCCATTTCCCCGCTAGCACGCCCACAGGTCCAGGGCGGCCTGGGATGCCCTCCAGTCCAATTGCACATCAGTCAGGCCAAGGGTATCCCTGCCACAGGCCTAAACGGCACTACGGGGCCAAAAGGCCCACCTTTGGAGGGGTCTCACCCCCACCCCCTTGGTCTCAGCGGTCTGATTTCAACGTTCCTGTGCACTGTAGCCGACCCTCTCCTTGTGGGAGAAGTTTGGACCAAATCGCTGACCTTGGGATTTCCACTAAAAATCCATGGGGGACCCCCTTTGAGATTTGGTCCATTTTGGGCCAATTTGGTCAACTCCACCCATTTCCCCGCTAGCACGCCCACAGGTCCAGGGCGGCCTGGGATGCCCTCCAGTCCAATTGCACATCAGTCAGGCCAAGGGTATCCCTGCCACAGGCCTAAAGGGCATTACTGGGCCAAAAGGCCCACCTTTGGAGGGGTCTCACCCCCACCCCCTTGGTCTCAGCGGTCTGATTTCAACGTTCCTGTGCACTGTAGCCGACCCTCTCCTTGTGGGAGAAGTTTGGACCAAATCGCTGACCTTGGGATTTCCACTAAAAATCCATGGGGGACCCCCTTTGAGATTTGGTCCATTTTGGGCCAATTTGGTCAACTCCACCCATTTCCCCGCTAGCACGCCCACAGGTCCAGGGCGGCCTGGGATGCCCTCCAGTCCAATTGCACATCAGTCAGGCCAAGGGTATCCCTGCCACAGGCCTAAACGGCACTACGGGGCCAAAAGGCCCACCTTTGGAGGGGTCTCACCCCCACCCCCTTGGTCTCAGCGGTCTGATTTCAACGTTCCTGTGCACTGTAGCCGACCCTCTCCTTGTGGGAGAAGTTTGGACCAAATCGCTGACCTTGGGATTTCCACTAAAAATCCATGGGGGACCCCCTTTGAGATTTGGTCCATTTTGGGCCAATTTGGTCAACTCCACCCATTTCCCCGCTAGCACGCCCACAGGTCCAGGGCGGCCTGGGATGCCCTCCAGTCCAATTGCACATCAGTCAGGCCAAGGGTATCCCTGCCACAGGCCTAAACGGCACTACGGGGCCAAAAGGCCCACCTTTGGAGGGGTCTCACCCCCACCCCCTTGGTCTCAGCGGTCTGATTTCAACGTTCCTGTGCACTGTAGCCGACCCTCTCCTTGTGGGAGAAGTTTGGACCAAATCGCTGACCTTGGGATTTCCACTAAAAATCCATGGGGGACCCCCTTTGAGATTTGGTCCATTTTGGGCCAATTTGGTCAACTCCACCCATTTCCCCGCTAGCACGCCCACAGGTCCAGGGCGGCCTGGGATGCCCTCCAGTCCAATTGCACATCAGTCAGGCCAAGGGTATCCCTGCCACAGGCCTAAACGGCACTACGGGGCCAAAAGGCCCACCTTTGGAGGGGTCTCACCCCCACCCCCTTGGTCTCAGCGGTCTGATTTCAACGTTCCTGTGCACTGTAGCCGACCCTCTCCTTGTGGGAGAAGTTTGGACCAAATCGCTGACCTTGGGATTTCCACTAAAAATCCATGGGGGACCCCCTTTGAGATTTGGTCCATTTTGGGCCAATTTGGTCAACTCCACCCATTTCCCCGCTAGCACGCCCACAGGTCCAGGGCGGCCTGGGATGCCCTCCAGTCCAATTGCACATCAGTCAGGCCAAGGGTATCCCTGCCACAGGCCTAAACGGCATTACTGGGCCAAAAGGCCCAGCTTTGGAGGGGTCTCACCCCCACCCCCTTGGTCTCAGCGGTCTGATTTCAACGTTCCTGTGCACTGTAGCCGACCCTCTCCTTGTGGGAGAAGTTTGGACCAAATCGCTGACCTTGGGATTTCCACTAAAAATCCATGGGGGACCCCCTTTGAGATTTGGTCCATTTTGGGCCAATTTGGTCAACTCCACCCATTTCCCCGCTAGCACGCCCACAGGTCCAGGGCGGCCTGGGATGCCCTCCAGTCCAATTGCACATCAGTCAGGCCAAGGGTATCCCTGCCACAGGCCTAAACGGCACTACGGGGCCAAAAGGCCCACCTTTGGAGGGGTCTCACCCCCACCCCCTTGGTCTCAGCGGTCTGATTTCAACGTTCCTGTGCACTGTAGCCGACCCTCTCCTTGTGGGAGAAGTTTGGACCAAATCGCTGACCTTGGGATTTCCACTAAAAATCCATGGGGGACCCCCTTTGAGATTTGGTCCATTTTGGGCCAATTTGGTCAACTCCACCCATTTCCCCGCTAGCACGCCCACAGGTCCAGGGCGGCCTGGGATGCCCTCCAGTCCAATTGCACATCAGTCAGGCCAAGGGTATCCCTGCCACAGGCCTAAACGGCACTACGGGGCCAAAAGGCCCACCTTTGGAGGGGTCTCACCCCCACCCCCTTGGTCTCAGCGGTCTGATTTCAACGTTCCTGTGCACTGTAGCCGACCCTCTCCTTGTGGGAGAAGTTTGGACCAAATCGCTGACCTTGGGATTTCCACTAAAAATCCATGGGGGACCCCCTTTGAGATTTGGTCCATTTTGGGCCAATTTGGTCAACTCCACCCATTTCCCCGCTAGCACGCCCACAGGTCCAGGGCGGCCTGGGATGCCCTCCAGTCCAATTGCACATCAGTCAGGCCAAGGGTATCCCTGCCACAGGCCTAAACGGCACTACGGGGCCAAAAGGCCCACCTTTGGAGGGGTCTCACCCCCACCCCCTTGGTCTCAGCGGTCTGATTTCAACGTTCCTGTGCACTGTAGCCGACCCTCTCCTTGTGGGAGAAGTTTGGACCAAATCGCTGACCTTGGGATTTCCACTAAAAATCCATGGGGGACCCCCTTTGAGATTTGGTCCATTTTGGGCCAATTTGGTCAACTCCACCCATTTCCCCGCTAGCACGCCCACAGGTCCAGGGCGGCCTGGGATGCCCTCCAGTCCAATTGCACATCAGTCAGGCCAAGGGTATCCCTGCCACAGGCCTAAAGGGCATTACTGGGCCAAAAGGCCCACCTTTGGAGGGGTCTCACCCCCACCCCCTTGGTCTCAGCGGTCTGATTTCAACGTTCCTGTGCACTGTAGCCGACCCTCTCCTTGTGGGAGAAGTTTGGACCAAATCGCTGACCTTGGGATTTCCACTAAAAATCCATGGGGGACCCCCTTTGAGATTTGGTCCATTTTGGGCCAATTTGGTCAACTCCACCCATTTCCCCGCTAGCACGCCCACAGGTCCAGGGCGGCCTGGGATGCCCTCCAGTCCAATTGCACATCAGTCAGGCCAAGGGTATCCCTGCCACAGGCCTAAACGGCACTACGGGGCCAAAAGGCCCACCTTTGGAGGGGTCTCACCCCCACCCCCTTGGTCTCAGCGGTCTGATTTCAACGTTCCTGTGCACTGTAGCCGACCCTCTCCTTGTGGGAGAAGTTTGGACCAAATCGCTGACCTTGGGATTTCCACTAAAAATCCATGGGGGACCCCCTTTGAGATTTGGTCCATTTTGGGCCAATTTGGTCAACTCCACCCATTTCCCCGCTAGCACGCCCACAGGTCCAGGGCGGCCTGGGATGCCCTCCAGTCCAATTGCACATCAGTCAGGCCAAGGGTATCCCTGCCACAGGCCTAAACGGCACTACGGGGCCAAAAGGCCCACCTTTGGAGGGGTCTCACCCCCACCCCCTTGGTCTCAGCGGTCTGATTTCAACGTTCCTGTGCACTGTAGCCGACCCTCTCCTTGTGGGAGAAGTTTGGACCAAATCGCTGACCTTGGGATTTCCACTAAAAATCCATGGGGGACCCCCTTTGAGATTTGGTCCATTTTGGGCCAATTTGGTCAACTCCACCCATTTCCCCGCTAGCACGCCCACAGGTCCAGGGCGGCCTGGGATGCCCTCCAGTCCAATTGCACATCAGTCAGGCCAAGGGTATCCCTGCCACAGGCCTAAACGGCACTACGGGGCCAAAAGGCCCACCTTTGGAGGGGTCTCACCCCCACCCCCTTGGTCTCAGCGGTCTGATTTCAACGTTCCTGTGCACTGTAGCCGACCCTCTCCTTGTGGGAGAAGTTTGGACCAAATCGCTGACCTTGGGATTTCCACTAAAAATCCATGGGGGACCCCCTTTGAGATTTGGTCCATTTTGGGCCAATTTGGTCAACTCCACCCATTTCCCCGCTAGCACGCCCACAGGTCCAGGGCGGCCTGGGATGCCCTCCAGTCCAATTGCACATCAGTCAGGCCAAGGGTATCCCTGCCACAGGCCTAAACGGCATTACTGGGCCAAAAGGCCCAGCTTTGGAGGGGTCTCACCCCCACCCCCTTGGTCTCAGCGGTCTGATTTCAACGTTCCTGTGCACTGTAGCCGACCCTCTCCTTGTGGGAGAAGTTTGGACCAAATCGCTGACCTTGGGATTTCCACTAAAAATCCATGGGGGACCCCCTTTGAGATTTGGTCCATTTTGGGCCAATTTGGTCAACTCCACCCATTTCCCCGCTAGCACGCCCACAGGTCCAGGGCGGCCTGGGATGCCCTCCAGTCCAATTGCACATCAGTCAGGCCAAGGGTATCCCTGCCACAGGCCTAAACGGCACTACGGGGCCAAAAGGCCCACCTTTGGAGGGGTCTCACCCCCACCCCCTTGGTCTCAGCGGTCTGATTTCAACGTTCCTGTGCACTGTAGCCGACCCTCTCCTTGTGGGAGAAGTTTGGACCAAATCGCTGACCTTGGGATTTCCACTAAAAATCCATGGGGGACCCCCTTTGAGATTTGGTCCATTTTGGGCCAATTTGGTCAACTCCACCCATTTCCCCGCTAGCACGCCCACAGGTCCAGGGCGGCCTGGGATGCCCTCCAGTCCAATTGCACATCAGTCAGGCCAAGGGTATCCCTGCCACAGGCCTAAACGGCACTACGGGGCCAAAAGGCCCACCTTTGGAGGGGTCTCACCCCACCCCCTTGGTCTCAGCGGTCTGATTTCAACGTTCCTGTGCACTGTAGCCGACCCTCTCCTTGTGGGAGAAGTTTGGACCAAATCGCTGACCTTGGGATTTCCACTAAAAATCCATGGGGGACCCCCTTTGAGATTTGGTCCATTTTGGGCCAATTTGGTCAACTCCACCCATTTCCCCGCTAGCACGCCCACAGGTCCAGGGCGGCCTGGGATGCCCTCCAGTCCAATTGCACATCAGTCAGGCCAAGGGTATCCCTGCCACAGGCCTAAACGGCACTACGGGGCCAAAAGGCCCACCTTTGGAGGGGTCTCACCCCCACCCCCTTGGTCTCAGCGGTCTGATTTCAACGTTCCTGTGCACTGTAGCCGACCCTCTCCTTGTGGGAGAAGTTTGGACCAAATCGCTGACCTTGGGATTTCCACTAAAAATCCATGGGGGACCCCCTTTGAGATTTGGTCCATTTTGGGCCAATTTGGTCAACTCCACCCATTTCCCCGCTAGCACGCCCACAGGTCCAGGGCGGCCTGGGATGCCCTCCAGTCCAATTGCACATCAGTCAGGCCAAGGGTATCCCTGCCACAGGCCTAAAGGGCATTACTGGGCCAAAAGGCCCACCTTTGGAGGGGTCTCACCCCCACCCCCTTGGTCTCAGCGGTCTGATTTCAACGTTCCTGTGCACTGTAGCCGACCCTCTCCTTGTGGGAGAAGTTTGGACCAAATCGCTGACCTTGGGATTTCCACTAAAAATCCATGGGGGACCCCCTTTGAGATTTGGTCCATTTTGGGCCAATTTGGTCAACTCCACCCATTTCCCCGCTAGCACGCCCACAGGTCCAGGGCGGCCTGGGATGCCCTCCAGTCCAATTGCACATCAGTCAGGCCAAGGGTATCCCTGCCACAGGCCTAAACGGCATTACTGGGCCAAAAGGCCCAGCTTTGGAGGGGTCTCACCCCCACCCCCTTGGTCTCAGCGGTCTGATTTCAACGTTCCTGTGCACTGTAGCCGACCCTCTCCTTGTGGGAGAAGTTTGGACCAAATCGCTGACCTTGGGATTTCCACTAAAAATCCATGGGGGACCCCCTTTGAGATTTGGTCCATTTTGGGCCAATTTGGTCAACTCCACCCATTTCCCCGCTAGCACGCCCACAGGTCCAGGGCGGCCTGGGATGCCCTCCAGTCCAATTGCACATCAGTCAGGCCAAGGGTATCCCTGCCACAGGCCTAAACGGCACTACGGGGCCAAAAGGCCCACCTTTGGAGGGGTCTCACCCCCACCCCCTTGGTCTCAGCGGTCTGATTTCAACGTTCCTGTGCACTGTAGCCGACCCTCTCCTTGTGGGAGAAGTTTGGACCAAATCGCTGACCTTGGGATTTCCACTAAAAATCCATGGGGGACCCCCTTTGAGATTTGGTCCATTTTGGGCCAATTTGGTCAACTCCACCCATTTCCCCGCTAGCACGCCCACAGGTCCAGGGCGGCCTGGGATGCCCTCCAGTCCAATTGCACATCAGTCAGGCCAAGGGTATCCCTGCCACAGGCCTAAAGGGCATTACTGGGCCAAAAGGCCCAGCTTTGGAGGGGTCTCACCCCCACCCCCTTGGTCTCAGCGGTCTGATTTCAACGTTCCTGTGCACTGTAGCCGACCCTCTCCTTGTGGGAGAAGTTTGGACCAAATCGCTGACCTTGGGATTTCCACTAAAAATCCATGGGGGACCCCCTTTGAGATTTGGTCCATTTTGGGCCAATTTGGTCAACTCCACCCATTTCCCCGCTAGCACGCCCACAGGTCCAGGGCGGCCTGGGATGCCCTCCAGTCCAATTGCACATCAGTCAGGCCAAGGGTATCCCTGCCACAGGCCTAAACGGCATTACTGGGCCAAAAGGCCCAGCTTTGGAGGGGTCTCACCCCCACCCCCTTGGTCTCAGCGGTCTGATTTCAACGTTCCTGTGCACTGTAGCCGACCCTCTCCTTGTGGGAGAAGTTTGGACCAAATCGCTGACCTTGGGATTTCCACTAAAAATCCATGGGGGACCCCCTTTGAGATTTGGTCCATTTTGGGCCAATTTGGTCAACTCCACCCATTTCCCCGCTAGCACGCCCACAGGTCCAGGGCGGCCTGGGATGCCCTCCAGTCCAATTGCACATCAGTCAGGCCAAGGGTATCCCTGCCACAGGCCTAAACGGCATTACTGGGCCAAAAGGCCCAGCTTTGGAGGGGTCTCACCCCCACCCCCTTGGTCTCAGCGGTCTGATTTCAACGTTCCTGTGCACTGTAGCCGACCCTCTCCTTGTGGGAGAAGTTTGGACCAAATCGCTGACCTTGGGATTTCCACTAAAAATCCATGGGGGACCCCCTTTGAGATTTGGTCCATTTTGGGCCAATTTGGTCAACTCCACCCATTTCCCCGCTAGCACGCCCACAGGTCCAGGGCGGCCTGGGATGCCCTCCAGTCCAATTGCACATCAGTCAGGCCAAGGGTATCCCTGCCACAGGCCTAAACGGCATTACTGGGCCAAAAGGCCCAGCTTTGGAGGGGTCTCACCCCCACCCCCTTGGTCTCAGCGGTCTGATTTCAACGTTCCTGTGCACTGTAGCCGACCCTCTCCTTGTGGGAGAAGTTTGGACCAAATCGCTGACCTTGGGATTTCCACTAAAAATCCATGGGGGACCCCCTTTGAGATTTGGTCCATTTTGGGCCAATTTGGTCAACTCCACCCATTTCCCCGCTAGCACGCCCACAGGTCCAGGGCGGCCTGGGATGCCCTCCAGTCCAATTGCACATCAGTCAGGCCAAGGGTATCCCTGCCACAGGCCTAAACGGGCATTACTGGGCCAAAAGGCCCAGCTTTGGAGGGGTCTCACCCCCACCCCCTTGGTCTCAGCGGTCTGATTTCAACGTTCCTGTGCACTGTAGCCGACCCTCTCCTTGTGGGAGAAGTTTGGACCAAATCGCTGACCTTGGGATTTCCACTAAAAATCCATGGGGGACCCCCTTTGAGATTTGGTCCATTTTGGGCCAATTTGGTCAACTCCACCCATTTCCCCGCTAGCACGCCCACAGGTCCAGGGCGGCCTGGGATGCCCTCCAGTCCAATTGCACATCAGTCAGGCCAAGGGTATCCCTGCCACAGGCCTAAACGGCATTACTGGGCCAAAAGGCCCAGCTTTGGAGGGGTCTCACCCCCACCCCCTTGGTCTCAGCGGTCTGATTTCAACGTTCCTGTGCACTGTAGCCGACCCTCTCCTTGTGGGAGAAGTTTGGACCAAATCGCTGACCTTGGGATTTCCACTAAAAATCCATGGGGGACCCCCTTTGAGATTTGGTCCATTTTGGGCCAATTTGGTCAACTCCACCCATTTCCCCGCTAGCACGCCCACAGGTCCAGGGCGGCCTGGGATGCCCTCCAGTCCAATTGCACATCAGTCAGGCCAAGGGTATCCCTGCCACAGGCCTAAACGGCATTACTGGGCCAAAAGGCCCAGCTTTGGAGGGGTCTCACCCCCACCCCCTTGGTCTCAGCGGTCTGATTTCAACGTTCCTGTGCACTGTAGCCGACCCTCTCCTTGTGGGAGAAGTTTGGACCAAATCGCTGACCTTGGGATTTCCACTAAAAATCCATGGGGGACCCCCTTTGAGATTTGGTCCATTTTGGGCCAATTTGGTCAACTCCACCCATTTCCCCGCTAGCACGCCCACAGGTCCAGGGCGGCCTGGGATGCCCTCCAGTCCAATTGCACATCAGTCAGGCCAAGGGTATCCCTGCCACAGGCCTAAACGGCATTACTGGGCCAAAAGGCCCAGCTTTGGAGGGGTCTCACCCCCACCCCCTTGGTCTCAGCGGTCTGATTTCAACGTTCCTGTGCACTGTAGCCGACCCTCTCCTTGTGGGAGAAGTTTGGACCAAATCGCTGACCTTGGGATTTCCACTAAAAATCCATGGGGGACCCCCTTTGAGATTTGGTCCATTTTGGGCCAATTTGGTCAACTCCACCCATTTCCCCGCTAGCACGCCCACAGGTCCAGGGCGGCCTGGGATGCCCTCCAGTCCAATTGCACATCAGTCAGGCCAAGGGTATCCCTGCCACAGGCCTAAACGGCATTACTGGGCCAAAAGGCCCAGCTTTGGAGGGGTCTCACCCCCACCCCCTTGGTCTCAGCGGTCTGATTTCAACGTTCCTGTGCACTGTAGCCGACCCTCTCCTTGTGGGAGAAGTTTGGACCAAATCGCTGACCTTGGGATTTCCACTAAAAATCCATGGGGGACCCCCTTTGAGATTTGGTCCATTTTGGGCCAATTTGGTCAACTCCACCCATTTCCCCGCTAGCACGCCCACAGGTCCAGGGCGGCCTGGGATGCCCTCCAGTCCAATTGCACATCAGTCAGGCCAAGGGTATCCCTGCCACAGGCCTAAACGGCATTACTGGGCCAAAAGGCCCAGCTTTGGAGGGGTCTCACCCCCACCCCCTTGGTCTCAGCGGTCTGATTTCAACGTTCCTGTGCACTGTAGCCGACCCTCTCCTTGTGGGAGAAGTTTGGACCAAATCGCTGACCTTGGGATTTCCACTAAAAATCCATGGGGGACCCCCTTTGAGATTTGGTCCATTTTGGGCCAATTTGGTCAACTCCACCCATTTCCCCGCTAGCACGCCCACAGGTCCAGGGCGGCCTGGGATGCCCTCCAGTCCAATTGCACATCAGTCAGGCCAAGGGTATCCCTGCCACAGGCCTAAACGGCATTACTGGGCCAAAAGGCCCAGCTTTGGAGGGGTCTCACCCCCACCCCCTTGGTCTCAGCGGTCTGATTTCAACGTTCCTGTGCACTGTAGCCGACCCTCTCCTTGTGGGAGAAGTTTGGACCAAATCGCTGACCTTGGGATTTCCACTAAAAATCCATGGGGGACCCCCTTTGAGATTTGGTCCATTTTGGGCCAATTTGGTCAACTCCACCCATTTCCCCGCTAGCACGCCCACAGGTCCAGGGCGGCCTGGGATGCCCTCCAGTCCAATTGCACATCAGTCAGGCCAAGGGTATCCCTGCCACAGGCCTAAACGGCATTACTGGGCCAAAAGGCCCAGCTTTGGAGGGGTCTCACCCCCACCCCCTTGGTCTCAGCGGTCTGATTTCAACGTTCCTGTGCACTGTAGCCGACCCTCTCCTTGTGGGAGAAGTTTGGACCAAATCGCTGACCTTGGGATTTCCACTAAAAATCCATGGGGGACCCCCTTTGAGATTTGGTCCATTTTGGGCCAATTTGGTCAACTCCACCCATTTCCCCGCTAGCACGCCCACAGGTCCAGGGCGGCCTGGGATGCCCTCCAGTCCAATTGCACATCAGTCAGGCCAAGGGTATCCCTGCCACAGGCCTAAACGGCATTACTGGGCCAAAAGGCCCAGCTTTGGAGGGGTCTCACCCCCACCCCCTTGGTCTCAGCGGTCTGATTTCAACGTTCCTGTGCACTGTAGCCGACCCTCTCCTTGTGGGAGAAGTTTGGACCAAATCGCTGACCTTGGGATTTCCACTAAAAATCCATGGGGGACCCCCTTTGAGATTTGGTCCATTTTGGGCCAATTTGGTCAACTCCACCCATTTCCCCGCTAGCACGCCCACAGGTCCAGGGCGGCCTGGGATGCCCTCCAGTCCAATTGCACATCAGTCAGGCCAAGGGTATCCCTGCCACAGGCCTAAACGGCATTACTGGGCCAAAAGGCCCAGCTTTGGAGGGGTCTCACCCCCACCCCCTTGGTCTCAGCGGTCTGATTTCAACGTTCCTGTGCACTGTAGCCGACCCTCTCCTTGTGGGAGAAGTTTGGACCAAATCGCTGACCTTGGGATTTCCACTAAAAATCCATGGGGGACCCCCTTTGAGATTTGGTCCATTTTGGGCCAATTTGGTCAACTCCACCCATTTCCCCGCTAGCACGCCCACAGGTCCAGGGCGGCCTGGGATGCCCTCCAGTCCAATTGCACATCAGTCAGGCCAAGGGTATCCCTGCCACAGGCCTAAACGGCATTACTGGGCCAAAAGGCCCAGCTTTGGAGGGGTCTCACCCCCACCCCCTTGGTCTCAGCGGTCTGATTTCAACGTTCCTGTGCACTGTAGCCGACCCTCTCCTTGTGGGAGAAGTTTGGACCAAATCGCTGACCTTGGGATTTCCACTAAAAATCCATGGGGGACCCCCTTTGAGATTTGGTCCATTTTGGGCCAATTTGGTCAACTCCACCCATTTCCCCGCTAGCACGCCCACAGGTCCAGGGCGGCCTGGGATGCCCTCCAGTCCAATTGCACATCAGTCAGGCCAAGGGTATCCCTGCCACAGGCCTAAACGGCATTACTGGGCCAAAAGGCCCAGCTTTGGAGGGGTCTCACCCCCACCCCCTTGGTCTCAGCGGTCTGATTTCAACGTTCCTGTGCACTGTAGCCGACCCTCTCCTTGTGGGAGAAGTTTGGACCAAATCGCTGACCTTGGGATTTCCACTAAAAATCCATGGGGGACCCCCTTTGAGATTTGGTCCATTTTGGGCCAATTTGGTCAACTCCACCCATTTCCCCGCTAGCACGCCCACAGGTCCAGGGCGGCCTGGGATGCCCTCCAGTCCAATTGCACATCAGTCAGGCCAAGGGTATCCCTGCCACAGGCCTAAACGGCATTACTGGGCCAAAAGGCCCAGCTTTGGAGGGGTCTCACCCCCACCCCCTTGGTCTCAGCGGTCTGATTTCAACGTTCCTGTGCACTGTAGCCGACCCTCTCCTTGTGGGAGAAGTTTGGACCAAATCGCTGACCTTGGGATTTCCACTAAAAATCCATGGGGGACCCCCTTTGAGATTTGGTCCATTTTGGGCCAATTTGGTCAACTCCACCCATTTCCCCGCTAGCACGCCCACAGGTCCAGGGCGGCCTGGGATGCCCTCCAGTCCAATTGCACATCAGTCAGGCCAAGGGTATCCCTGCCACAGGCCTAAACGGCATTACTGGGCCAAAAGGCCCAGCTTTGGAGGGGTCTCACCCCCACCCCCTTGGTCTCAGCGGTCTGATTTCAACGTTCCTGTGCACTGTAGCCGACCCTCTCCTTGTGGGAGAAGTTTGGACCAAATCGCTGACCTTGGGATTTCCACTAAAAATCCATGGGGGACCCCCTTTGAGATTTGGTCCATTTTGGGCCAATTTGGTCAACTCCACCCATTTCCCCGCTAGCACGCCCACAGGTCCAGGGCGGCCTGGGATGCCCTCCAGTCCAATTGCACATCAGTCAGGCCAAGGGTATCCCTGCCACAGGCCTAAACGGCATTACTGGGCCAAAAGGCCCAGCTTTGGAGGGGTCTCACCCCCACCCCCTTGGTCTCAGCGGTCTGATTTCAACGTTCCTGTGCACTGTAGCCGACCCTCTCCTTGTGGGAGAAGTTTGGACCAAATCGCTGACCTTGGGATTTCCACTAAAAATCCATGGGGGACCCCCTTTGAGATTTGGTCCATTTTGGGCCAATTTGGTCAACTCCACCCATTTCCCCGCTAGCACGCCCACAGGTCCAGGGCGGCCTGGGATGCCCTCCAGTCCAATTGCACATCAGTCAGGCCAAGGGTATCCCTGCCACAGGCCTAAACGGCATTACTGGGCCAAAAGGCCCAGCTTTGGAGGGGTCTCACCCCCACCCCCTTGGTCTCAGCGGTCTGATTTCAACGTTCCTGTGCACTGTAGCCGACCCTCTCCTTGTGGGAGAAGTTTGGACCAAATCGCTGACCTTGGGATTTCCACTAAAAATCCATGGGGGACCCCCTTTGAGATTTGGTCCATTTTGGGCCAATTTGGTCAACTCCACCCATTTCCCCGCTAGCACGCCCACAGGTCCAGGGCGGCCTGGGATGCCCTCCAGTCCAATTGCACATCAGTCAGGCCAAGGGTATCCCTGCCACAGGCCTAAACGGCATTACTGGGCCAAAAGGCCCAGCTTTGGAGGGGTCTCACCCCCACCCCCTTGGTCTCAGCGGTCTGATTTCAACGTTCCTGTGCACTGTAGCCGACCCTCTCCTTGTGGGAGAAGTTTGGACCAAATCGCTGACCTTGGGATTTCCACTAAAAATCCATGGGGGACCCCCTTTGAGATTTGGTCCATTTTGGGCCAATTTGGTCAACTCCACCCATTTCCCCGCTAGCACGCCCACAGGTCCAGGGCGGCCTGGGATGCCCTCCAGTCCAATTGCACATCAGTCAGGCCAAGGGTATCCCTGCCACAGGCCTAAACGGCATTACTGGGCCAAAAGGCCCAGCTTTGGAGGGGTCTCACCCCCACCCCCTTGGTCTCAGCGGTCTGATTTCAACGTTCCTGTGCACTGTAGCCGACCCTCTCCTTGTGGGAGAAGTTTGGACCAAATCGCTGACCTTGGGATTTCCACTAAAAATCCATGGGGGACCCCCTTTGAGATTTGGTCCATTTTGGGCCAATTTGGTCAACTCCACCCATTTCCCCGCTAGCACGCCCACAGGTCCAGGGCGGCCTGGGATGCCCTCCAGTCCAATTGCACATCAGTCAGGCCAAGGGTATCCCTGCCACAGGCCTAAACGGCATTACTGGGCCAAAAGGCCCAGCTTTGGAGGGGTCTCACCCCCACCCCCTTGGTCTCAGCGGTCTGATTTCAACGTTCCTGTGCACTGTAGCCGACCCTCTCCTTGTGGGAGAAGTTTGGACCAAATCGCTGACCTTGGGATTTCCACTAAAAATCCATGGGGGACCCCCTTTGAGATTTGGTCCATTTTGGGCCAATTTGGTCAACTCCACCCATTTCCCCGCTAGCACGCCCACAGGTCCAGGGCGGCCTGGGATGCCCTCCAGTCCAATTGCACATCAGTCAGGCCAAGGGTATCCCTGCCACAGGCCTAAACGGCATTACTGGGCCAAAAGGCCCAGCTTTGGAGGGGTCTCACCCCCACCCCCTTGGTCTCAGCGGTCTGATTTCAACGTTCCTGTGCACTGTAGCCGACCCTCTCCTTGTGGGAGAAGTTTGGACCAAATCGCTGACCTTGGGATTTCCACTAAAAATCCATGGGGGACCCCCTTTGAGATTTGGTCCATTTTGGGCCAATTTGGTCAACTCCACCCATTTCCCCGCTAGCACGCCCACAGGTCCAGGGCGGCCTGGGATGCCCTCCAGTCCAATTGCACATCAGTCAGGCCAAGGGTATCCCTGCCACAGGCCTAAACGGCATTACTGGGCCAAAAGGCCCAGCTTTGGAGGGGTCTCACCCCCACCCCCTTGGTCTCAGCGGTCTGATTTCAACGTTCCTGTGCACTGTAGCCGACCCTCTCCTTGTGGGAGAAGTTTGGACCAAATCGCTGACCTTGGGATTTCCACTAAAAATCCATGGGGGACCCCCTTTGAGATTTGGTCCATTTTGGGCCAATTTGGTCAACTCCACCCATTTCCCCGCTAGCACGCCCACAGGTCCAGGGCGGCCTGGGATGCCCTCCAGTCCAATTGCACATCAGTCAGGCCAAGGGTATCGCTGCCATAGGCCTAAACGGCATTACTGGGCCAAAAGGCCCAGCTTTGGAGGGGTCTCACCCCCCCCCTTGGTCTCAGCGGTCTGATTTCAACGTTCCTGTGCACTGTAGCCGACACTCTCCTTGTGGGAGAAGTTTGGACCAAATCGCTGACCTTGAGATTTCCACTAAAAATCCATGGGGGACCCCCTTTGAGATTTGGTCCATTTTGGGCCAATTTGGTCAACTCCACCCATTTCCCCGCTAGCACGCCCACAGGTCCAGGGCGGCCTGGGATGCCCTCCAGTCCAATTGCACATCAGTCAGGCCAAGGGTATCCCTGCCACAGGCCTAAACGGCATTACTGGGCCAAAAGGCCCAGCTTTGGAGGGGTCTCACCCCCACCCCCTTGGTCTCAGCGGTCTGATTTCAACGTTCCTGTGCACTGTAGCCGACCCTCTCCTTGTGGGAGAAGTTTGGACCAAATCGCTGACCTTGGGATTTCCACTAAAAATCCATGGGGGACCCCCTTTGAGATTTGGTCCATTTTGGGCCAATTTGGTCAACTCCACCCATTTCCCCGCTAGCACGCCCACAGGTCCAGGGCGGCCTGGGATGCCCTCCAGTCCAATTGCACATCAGTCAGGCCAAGGGTATCCCTGCCACAGGCCTAAACGGCATTACTGGGCCAAAAGGCCCAGCTTTGGAGGGGTCTCACCCCCACCCCCTTGGTCTCAGCGGTCTGATTTCAACGTTCCTGTGCACTGTAGCCGACCCTCTCCTTGTGGGAGAAGTTTGGACCAAATCGCTGACCTTGGGATTTCCACTAAAAATCCATGGGGGACCCCCTTTGAGATTTGGTCCATTTTGGGCCAATTTGGTCAACTCCACCCATTTCCCCGCTAGCACGCCCACAGGTCCAGGGCGGCCTGGGATGCCCTCCAGTCCAATTGCACATCAGTCAGGCCAAGGGTATCCCTGCCACAGGCCTAAACGGCATTACTGGGCCAAAAGGCCCAGCTTTGGAGGGGTCTCACCCCCACCCCCTTGGTCTCAGCGGTCTGATTTCAACGTTCCTGTGCACTGTAGCCGACCCTCTCCTTGTGGGAGAAGTTTGGACCAAATCGCTGACCTTGGGATTTCCACTAAAAATCCATGGGGGACCCCCTTTGAGATTTGGTCCATTTTGGGCCAATTTGGTCAACTCCACCCATTTCCCCGCTAGCACGCCCACAGGTCCAGGGCGGCCTGGGATGCCCTCCAGTCCAATTGCACATCAGTCAGGCCAAGGGTATCCCTGCCACAGGCCTAAACGGCATTACTGGGCCAAAAGGCCCAGCTTTGGAGGGGTCTCACCCCCACCCCCTTGGTCTCAGCGGTCTGATTTCAACGTTCCTGTGCACTGTAGCCGACCCTCTCCTTGTGGGAGAAGTTTGGACCAAATCGCTGACCTTGGGATTTCCACTAAAAATCCATGGGGGACCCCCTTTGAGATTTGGTCCATTTTGGGCCAATTTGGTCAACTCCACCCATTTCCCCGCTAGCACGCCCACAGGTCCAGGGCGGCCTGGGATGCCCTCCAGTCCAATTGCACATCAGTCAGGCCAAGGGTATCCCTGCCACAGGCCTAAACGGCATTACTGGGCCAAAAGGCCCAGCTTTGGAGGGGTCTCACCCCCACCCCCTTGGTCTCAGCGGTCTGATTTCAACGTTCCTGTGCACTGTAGCCGACCCTCTCCTTGTGGGAGAAGTTTGGACCAAATCGCTGACCTTGGGATTTCCACTAAAAATCCATGGGGGACCCCCTTTGAGATTTGGTCCATTTTGGGCCAATTTGGTCAACTCCACCCATTTCCCCGCTAGCACGCCCACAGGTCCAGGGCGGCCTGGGATGCCCTCCAGTCCAATTGCACATCAGTCAGGCCAAGGGTATCCCTGCCACAGGCCTAAACGGCATTACTGGGCCAAAAGGCCCAGCTTTGGAGGGGTCTCACCCCCACCCCCTTGGTCTCAGCGGTCTGATTTCAACGTTCCTGTGCACTGTAGCCGACCCTCTCCTTGTGGGAGAAGTTTGGACCAAATCGCTGACCTTGGGATTTCCACTAAAAATCCATGGGGGACCCCCTTTGAGATTTGGTCCATTTTGGGCCAATTTGGTCAACTCCACCCATTTCCCCGCTAGCACGCCCACAGGTCCAGGGCGGCCTGGGATGCCCTCCAGTCCAATTGCACATCAGTCAGGCCAAGGGTATCCCTGCCACAGGCCTAAACGGCATTACTGGGCCAAAAGGCCCAGCTTTGGAGGGGTCTCACCCCCACCCCCTTGGTCTCAGCGGTCTGATTTCAACGTTCCTGTGCACTGTAGCCGACCCTCTCCTTGTGGGAGAAGTTTGGACCAAATCGCTGACCTTGGGATTTCCACTAAAAATCCATGGGGGACCCCCTTTGAGATTTGGTCCATTTTGGGCCAATTTGGTCAACTCCACCCATTTCCCCGCTAGCACGCCCACAGGTCCAGGGCGGCCTGGGATGCCCTCCAGTCCAATTGCACATCAGTCAGGCCAAGGGTATCCCTGCCACAGGCCTAAACGGCATTACTGGGCCAAAAGGCCCAGCTTTGGAGGGGTCTCACCCCCACCCCCTTGGTCTCAGCGGTCTGATTTCAACGTTCCTGTGCACTGTAGCCGACCCTCTCCTTGTGGGAGAAGTTTGGACCAAATCGCTGACCTTGGGATTTCCACTAAAAATCCATGGGGGACCCCCTTTGAGATTTGGTCCATTTTGGGCCAATTTGGTCAACTCCACCCATTTCCCCGCTAGCACGCCCACAGGTCCAGGGCGGCCTGGGATGCCCTCCAGTCCAATTGCACATCAGTCAGGCCAAGGGTATCCCTGCCACAGGCCTAAACGGCATTACTGGGCCAAAAGGCCCAGCTTTGGAGGGGTCTCACCCCCACCCCCTTGGTCTCAGCGGTCTGATTTCAACGTTCCTGTGCACTGTAGCCGACCCTCTCCTTGTGGGAGAAGTTTGGACCAAATCGCTGACCTTGGGATTTCCACTAAAAATCCATGGGGGACCCCCTTTGAGATTTGGTCCATTTTGGGCCAATTTGGTCAACTCCACCCATTTCCCCGCTAGCACGCCCACAGGTCCAGGGCGGCCTGGGATGCCCTCCAGTCCAATTGCACATCAGTCAGGCCAAGGGTATCCCTGCCACAGGCCTAAACGGCATTACTGGGCCAAAAGGCCCAGCTTTGGAGGGGTCTCACCCCCACCCCCTTGGTCTCAGCGGTCTGATTTCAACGTTCCTGTGCACTGTAGCCGACCCTCTCCTTGTGGGAGAAGTTTGGACCAAATCGCTGACCTTGGGATTTCCACTAAAAATCCATGGGGGACCCCCTTTGAGATTTGGTCCATTTTGGGCCAATTTGGTCAACTCCACCCATTTCCCCGCTAGCACGCCCACAGGTCCAGGGCGGCCTGGGATGCCCTCCAGTCCAATTGCACATCAGTCAGGCCAAGGGTATCCCTGCCACAGGCCTAAACGGCATTACTGGGCCAAAAGGCCCAGCTTTGGAGGGGTCTCACCCCCACCCCCTTGGTCTCAGCGGTCTGATTTCAACGTTCCTGTGCACTGTAGCCGACCCTCTCCTTGTGGGAGAAGTTTGGACCAAATCGCTGACCTTGGGATTTCCACTAAAAATCCATGGGGGACCCCCTTTGAGATTTGGTCCATTTTGGGCCAATTTGGTCAACTCCACCCATTTCCCCGCTAGCACGCCCACAGGTCCAGGGCGGCCTGGGATGCCCTCCAGTCCAATTGCACATCAGTCAGGCCAAGGGTATCCCTGCCACAGGCCTAAACGGCATTACTGGGCCAAAAGGCCCAGCTTTGGAGGGGTCTCACCCCCACCCCCTTGGTCTCAGCGGTCTGATTTCAACGTTCCTGTGCACTGTAGCCGACCCTCTCCTTGTGGGAGAAGTTTGGACCAAATCGCTGACCTTGGGATTTCCACTAAAAATCCATGGGGGACCCCCTTTGAGATTTGGTCCATTTTGGGCCAATTTGGTCAACTCCACCCATTTCCCCGCTAGCACGCCCACAGGTCCAGGGCGGCCTGGGATGCCCTCCAGTCCAATTGCACATCAGTCAGGCCAAGGGTATCCCTGCCACAGGCCTAAACGGCATTACTGGGCCAAAAGGCCCAGCTTTGGAGGGGTCTCACCCCCACCCCCTTGGTCTCAGCGGTCTGATTTCAACGTTCCTGTGCACTGTAGCCGACCCTCTCCTTGTGGGAGAAGTTTGGACCAAATCGCTGACCTTGGGATTTCCACTAAAAATCCATGGGGGACCCCCTTTGAGATTTGGTCCATTTTGGGCCAATTTGGTCAACTCCACCCATTTCCCCGCTAGCACGCCCACAGGTCCAGGGCGGCCTGGGATGCCCTCCAGTCCAATTGCACATCAGTCAGGCCAAGGGTATCCCTGCCACAGGCCTAAACGGCATTACTGGGCCAAAAGGCCCAGCTTTGGAGGGGTCTCACCCCCACCCCCTTGGTCTCAGCGGTCTGATTTCAACGTTCCTGTGCACTGTAGCCGACCCTCTCCTTGTGGGAGAAGTTTGGACCAAATCGCTGACCTTGGGATTTCCACTAAAAATCCATGGGGGACCCCCTTTGAGATTTGGTCCATTTTGGGCCAATTTGGTCAACTCCACCCATTTCCCCGCTAGCACGCCCACAGGTCCAGGGCGGCCTGGGATGCCCTCCAGTCCAATTGCACATCAGTCAGGCCAAGGGTATCCCTGCCACAGGCCTAAACGGCATTACTGGGCCAAAAGGCCCAGCTTTGGAGGGGTCTCACCCCCACCCCCTTGGTCTCAGCGGTCTGATTTCAACGTTCCTGTGCACTGTAGCCGACCCTCTCCTTGTGGGAGAAGTTTGGACCAAATCGCTGACCTTGGGATTTCCACTAAAAATCCATGGGGGACCCCCTTTGAGATTTGGTCCATTTTGGGCCAATTTGGTCAACTCCACCCATTTCCCCGCTAGCACGCCCACAGGTCCAGGGCGGCCTGGGATGCCCTCCAGTCCAATTGCACATCAGTCAGGCCAAGGGTATCCCTGCCACAGGCCTAAACGGCATTACTGGGCCAAAAGGCCCAGCTTTGGAGGGGTCTCACCCCCACCCCCTTGGTCTCAGCGGTCTGATTTCAACGTTCCTGTGCACTGTAGCCGACCCTCTCCTTGTGGGAGAAGTTTGGACCAAATCGCTGACCTTGGGATTTCCACTAAAAATCCATGGGGGACCCCCTTTGAGATTTGGTCCATTTTGGGCCAATTTGGTCAACTCCACCCATTTCCCCGCTAGCACGCCCACAGGTCCAGGGCGGCCTGGGATGCCCTCCAGTCCAATTGCACATCAGTCAGGCCAAGGGTATCCCTGCCACAGGCCTAAACGGCATTACTGGGCCAAAAGGCCCAGCTTTGGAGGGGTCTCACCCCCACCCCCTTGGTCTCAGCGGTCTGATTTCAACGTTCCTGTGCACTGTAGCCGACCCTCTCCTTGTGGGAGAAGTTTGGACCAAATCGCTGACCTTGGGATTTCCACTAAAAATCCATGGGGGACCCCCTTTGAGATTTGGTCCATTTTGGGCCAATTTGGTCAACTCCACCCATTTCCCCGCTAGCACGCCCACAGGTCCAGGGCGGCCTGGGATGCCCTCCAGTCCAATTGCACATCAGTCAGGCCAAGGGTATCCCTGCCACAGGCCTAAACGGCATTACTGGGCCAAAAGGCCCAGCTTTGGAGGGGTCTCACCCCCACCCCCTTGGTCTCAGCGGTCTGATTTCAACGTTCCTGTGCACTGTAGCCGACCCTCTCCTTGTGGGAGAAGTTTGGACCAAATCGCTGACCTTGGGATTTCCACTAAAAATCCATTTTGGGCCAATTTGGTCAACTCCACCCTTTTCCCCGCTAGCACGCCCACAGGTCCAGGGCGGCCTGGGATGCCCTCCAGTCCAATTGCACATCAGTCAGGCCAAGGGTATCCCTGCCACAGGCCTAAACGGCATTACTGGGCCAAAAGGCCCAGCTTTGGAGGGGTCTCACCCCCACCCCCTTGGTCTCAGCGGTCTGATTTCAACGTTCCTGTGCACTGTAGCCGACCCTCTCCTTGTGGGAGAAGTTTGGACCAAATCGCTGACCTTGGGATTTCCACTAAAAATCCATGGGGGACCCCCTTTGAGATTTGGTCCATTTTGGGCCAATTTGGTCAACTCCACCCATTTCCCCGCTAGCACGCCCACAGGTCCAGGGCGGCCTGGGATGCCCTCCAGTCCAATTGCACATCAGTCAGGCCAAGGGTATCCCTGCCACAGGCCTAAACGGCATTACTGGGCCAAAAGGCCCAGCTTTGGAGGGGTCTCACCCCCACCCCCTTGGTCTCAGCGGTCTGATTTCAACGTTCCTGTGCACTGTAGCCGACCCTCTCCTTGTGGGAGAAGTTTGGACCAAATCGCTGACCTTGGGATTTCCACTAAAAATCCATGGGGGACCCCCTTTGAGATTTGGTCCATTTTGGGCCAATTTGGTCAACTCCACCCATTTCCCCGCTAGCACGCCCACAGGTCCAGGGCGGCCTGGGATGCCCTCCAGTCCAATTGCACATCAGTCAGGCCAAGGGTATCCCTGCCACAGGCCTAAACGGCATTACTGGGCCAAAAGGCCCAGCTTTGGAGGGGTCTCACCCCCACCCCCTTGGTCTCAGCGGTCTGATTTCAACGTTCCTGTGCACTGTAGCCGACCCTCTCCTTGTGGGAGAAGTTTGGACCAAATCGCTGACCTTGGGATTTCCACTAAAAATCCATGGGGGACCCCCTTTGAGATTTGGTCCATTTTGGGCCAATTTGGTCAACTCCACCCATTTCCCCGCTAGCACGCCCACAGGTCCAGGGCGGCCTGGGATGCCCTCCAGTCCAATTGCACATCAGTCAGGCCAAGGGTATCCCTGCCACAGGCCTAAACGGCATTACTGGGCCAAAAGGCCCAGCTTTGGAGGGGTCTCACCCCCACCCCCTTGGTCTCAGCGGTCTGATTTCAACGTTCCTGTGCACTGTAGCCGACCCTCTCCTTGTGGGAGAAGTTTGGACCAAATCGCTGACCTTGGGATTTCCACTAAAAATCCATGGGGGACCCCCTTTGAGATTTGGTCCATTTTGGGCCAATTTGGTCAACTCCACCCATTTCCCCGCTAGCACGCCCACAGGTCCAGGGCGGCCTGGGATGCCCTCCAGTCCAATTGCACATCAGTCAGGCCAAGGGTATCCCTGCCACAGGCCTAAACGGCATTACTGGGCCAAAAGGCCCAGCTTTGGAGGGGTCTCACCCCCACCCCTTGGTCTCAGCGGTCTGATTTCAACGTTCCTGTGCACTGTAGCCGACCCTCTCCTTGTGGGAGAAGTTTGGACCAAATCGCTGACCTTGGGATTTCCACTAAAAATCCATGGGGGACCCCCTTTGAGATTTGGTCCATTTTGGGCCAATTTGGTCAACTCCACCCATTTCCCCGCTAGCACGCCCACAGGTCCAGGGCGGCCTGGGATGCCCTCCAGTCCAATTGCACATCAGTCAGGCCAAGGGTATCCCTGCCACAGGCCTAAACGGCATTACTGGGCCAAAAGGCCCAGCTTTGGAGGGGTCTCACCCCCACCCCCTTGGTCTCAGCGGTCTGATTTCAACGTTCCTGTGCACTGTAGCCGACCCTCTCCTTGTGGGAGAAGTTTGGACCAAATCGCTGACCTTGGGATTTCCACTAAAAATCCATGGGGGACCCCCTTTGAGATTTGGTCCATTTTGGGCCAATTTGGTCAACTCCACCCATTTCCCCGCTAGCACGCCCACAGGTCCAGGGCGGCCTGGGATGCCCTCCAGTCCAATTGCACATCAGTCAGGCCAAGGGTATCCCTGCCACAGGCCTAAACGGCATTACTGGGCCAAAAGGCCCAGCTTTGGAGGGGTCTCACCCCCACCCCCTTGGTCTCAGCGGTCTGATTTCAACGTTCCTGTGCACTGTAGCCGACCCTCTCCTTGTGGGAGAAGTTTGGACCAAATCGCTGACCTTGGGATTTCCACTAAAAATCCATGGGGGACCCCCTTTGAGATTTGGTCCATTTTGGGCCAATTTGGTCAACTCCACCCATTTCCCCGCTAGCACGCCCACAGGTCCAGGGCGGCCTGGGATGCCCTCCAGTCCAATTGCACATCAGTCAGGCCAAGGGTATCCCTGCCACAGGCCTAAACGGCATTACTGGGCCAAAAGGCCCAGCTTTGGAGGGGTCTCACCCCCACCCCCTTGGTCTCAGCGGTCTGATTTCAACGTTCCTGTGCACTGTAGCCGACCCTCTCCTTGTGGGAGAAGTTTGGACCAAATCGCTGACCTTGGGATTTCCACTAAAAATCCATGGGGGACCCCCTTTGAGATTTGGTCCATTTTGGGCCAATTTGGTCAACTCCACCCATTTCCCCGCTAGCACGCCCACAGGTCCAGGGCGGCCTGGGATGCCCTCCAGTCCAATTGCACATCAGTCAGGCCAAGGGTATCCCTGCCACAGGCCTAAACGGCATTACTGGGCCAAAAGGCCCAGCTTTGGAGGGGTCTCACCCCCACCCCCTTGGTCTCAGCGGTCTGATTTCAACGTTCCTGTGCACTGTAGCCGACCCTCTCCTTGTGGGAGAAGTTTGGACCAAATCGCTGACCTTGGGATTTCCACTAAAAATCCATGGGGGACCCCCTTTGAGATTTGGTCCATTTTGGGCCAATTTGGTCAACTCCACCCATTTCCCCGCTAGCACGCCCACAGGTCCAGGGCGGCCTGGGATGCCCTCCAGTCCAATTGCACATCAGTCAGGCCAAGGGTATCCCTGCCACAGGCCTAAACGGCATTACTGGGCCAAAAGGCCCAGCTTTGGAGGGGTCTCACCCCCACCCCCTTGGTCTCAGCGGTCTGATTTCAACGTTCCTGTGCACTGTAGCCGACCCTCTCCTTGTGGGAGAAGTTTGGACCAAATCGCTGACCTTGGGATTTCCACTAAAAATCCATGGGGGACCCCCTTTGAGATTTGGTCCATTTTGGGCCAATTTGGTCAACTCCACCCATTTCCCCGCTAGCACGCCCACAGGTCCAGGGCGGCCTGGGATGCCCTCCAGTCCAATTGCACATCAGTCAGGCCAAGGGTATCCCTGCCACAGGCCTAAACGGCATTACTGGGCCAAAAGGCCCAGCTTTGGAGGGGTCTCACCCCCACCCCTTGGTCTCAGCGGTCTGATTTCAACGTTCCTGTGCACTGTAGCCGACCCTCTCCTTGTGGGAGAAGTTTGGACCAAATCGCTGACCTTGGGATTTCCACTAAAAATCCATGGGGGACCCCCTTTGAGATTTGGTCCATTTTGGGCCAATTTGGTCAACTCCACCCATTTCCCCGCTAGCACGCCCACAGGTCCAGGGCGGCCTGGGATGCCCTCCAGTCCAATTGCACATCAGTCAGGCCAAGGGTATCCCTGCCACAGGCCTAAACGGCATTACTGGGCCAAAAGGCCCAGCTTTGGAGGGGTCTCACCCCCACCCCCTTGGTCTCAGCGGTCTGATTTCAACGTTCCTGTGCACTGTAGCCGACCCTCTCCTTGTGGGAGAAGTTTGGACCAAATCGCTGACCTTGGGATTTCCACTAAAAATCCATGGGGGACCCCCTTTGAGATTTGGTCCATTTTGGGCCAATTTGGTCAACTCCACCCATTTCCCCGCTAGCACGCCCACAGGTCCAGGGCGGCCTGGGATGCCCTCCAGTCCAATTGCACATCAGTCAGGCCAAGGGTATCCCTGCCACAGGCCTAAACGGCATTACTGGGCCAAAAGGCCCAGCTTTGGAGGGGTCTCACCCCCACCCCCTTGGTCTCAGCGGTCTGATTTCAACGTTCCTGTGCACTGTAGCCGACCCTCTCCTTGTGGGAGAAGTTTGGACCAAATCGCTGACCTTGGGATTTCCACTAAAAATCCATGGGGGACCCCCTTTGAGATTTGGTCCATTTTGGGCCAATTTGGTCAACTCCACCCATTTCCCCGCTAGCACGCCCACAGGTCCAGGGCGGCCTGGGATGCCCTCCAGTCCAATTGCACATCAGTCAGGCCAAGGGTATCCCTGCCACAGGCCTAAACGGCATTACTGGGCCAAAAGGCCCAGCTTTGGAGGGGTCTCACCCCCACCCCCTTGGTCTCAGCGGTCTGATTTCAACGTTCCTGTGCACTGTAGCCGACCCTCTCCTTGTGGGAGAAGTTTGGACCAAATCGCTGACCTTGGGATTTCCACTAAAAATCCATGGGGGACCCCCTTTGAGATTTGGTCCATTTTGGGCCAATTTGGTCAACTCCACCCATTTCCCCGCTAGCACGCCCACAGGTCCAGGGCGGCCTGGGATGCCCTCCAGTCCAATTGCACATCAGTCAGGCCAAGGGTATCCCTGCCACAGGCCTAAACGGCATTACTGGGCCAAAAGGCCCAGCTTTGGAGGGGTCTCACCCCCACCCCCTTGGTCTCAGCGGTCTGATTTCAACGTTCCTGTGCACTGTAGCCGACCCTCTCCTTGTGGGAGAAGTTTGGACCAAATCGCTGACCTTGGGATTTCCACTAAAAATCCATGGGGGACCCCCTTTGAGATTTGGTCCATTTTGGGCCAATTTGGTCAACTCCACCCAT
Source organism: Oratosquilla oratoria (assembly GCF_046742065.1). NCBI lineage: Eukaryota > Metazoa > Arthropoda > Malacostraca > Stomatopoda > Squillidae > Oratosquilla > Oratosquilla oratoria. Next base: position 847,700 of record NC_134794.1, on the reverse strand, counting down.
TTCCCCGCTAGCACGCCCACAGGTCCAGGGCGGCCTGGGATGCCCTCCAGTCCAATTGCACATCAGTCAGGCCAAGGGTATCCCTGCCACAGGCCTAAAGGGCATTACTGGGCCAAAAGGCCCACCTTTGGAGGGGTCTCACCCCCACCCCCTTGGTCTCAGCGGTCTGATTTCAACGTTCCTGTGCACTGTAGCCGACCCTCTCCTTGTGGGAGAAGTTTGGACCAAATCGCTGACCTTGGGATTTCCACTAAAAATCCATGGGGGACCCCCTTTGAGATTTGGTCCATTTTGGGCCAATTTGGTCAACTCCACCCATTTCCCCGCTAGCACGCCCACAGGTCCAGGGCGGCCTGGGATGCCCTCCAGTCCAATTGCACATCAGTCAGGCCAAGGGTATCCCTGCCACAGGCCTAAACGGCATTACTGGGCCAAAAGGCCCAGCTTTGGAGGGGTCTCACCCCCACCCCCTTGGTCTCAGCGGTCTGATTTCAACGTTCCTGTGCACTGTAGCCGACCCTCTCCTTGTGGGAGAAGTTTGGACCAAATCGCTGACCTTGGGATTTCCACTAAAAATCCATGGGGGACCCCCTTTGAGATTTGGTCCATTTTGGGCCAATTTGGTCAACTCCACCCATTTCCCCGCTAGCACGCCCACAGGTCCAGGGCGGCCTGGGATGCCCTCCAGTCCAATTGCACATCAGTCAGGCCAAGGGTATCCCTGCCACAGGCCTAAACGGCATTACTGGGCCAAAAGGCCCAGCTTTGGAGGGGTCTCACCCCCACCCCCTTGGTCTCAGCGGTCTGATTTCAACGTTCCTGTGCACTGTAGCCGACCCTCTCCTTGTGGGAGAAGTTTGGACCAAATCGCTGACCTTGGGATTTCCACTAAAAATCCATGGGGGACCCCCTTTGAGATTTGGTCCATTTTGGGCCAATTTGGTCAACTCCACCCATTTCCCCGCTAGCACGCCCACAGGTCCAGGGCGGCCTGGGATGCCCTCCAGTCCAATTGCACATCAGTCAGGCCAAGGGTATCCCTGCCACAGGCCTAAACGGCATTACTGGGCCAAAAGGCCCAGCTTTGGAGGGGTCTCACCCCCACCCCCTTGGTCTCAGCGGTCTGATTTCAACGTTCCTGTGCACTGTAGCCGACCCTCTCCTTGTGGGAGAAGTTTGGACCAAATCGCTGACCTTGGGATTTCCACTAAAAATCCATGGGGGACCCCCTTTGAGATTTGGTCCATTTTGGGCCAATTTGGTCAACTCCACCCATTTCCCCGCTAGCACGCCCACAGGTCCAGGGCGGCCTGGGATGCCCTCCAGTCCAATTGCACATCAGTCAGGCCAAGGGTATCCCTGCCACAGGCCTAAACGGCATTACTGGGCCAAAAGGCCCAGCTTTGGAGGGGTCTCACCCCCACCCCCTTGGTCTCAGCGGTCTGATTTCAACGTTCCTGTGCACTGTAGCCGACCCTCTCCTTGTGGGAGAAGTTTGGACCAAATCGCTGACCTTGGGATTTCCACTAAAAATCCATGGGGGACCCCCTTTGAGATTTGGTCCATTTTGGGCCAATTTGGTCAACTCCACCCATTTCCCCGCTAGCACGCCCACAGGTCCAGGGCGGCCTGGGATGCCCTCCAGTCCAATTGCACATCAGTCAGGCCAAGGGTATCCCTGCCACAGGCCTAAACGGCATTACTGGGCCAAAAGGCCCAGCTTTGGAGGGGTCTCACCCCCACCCCCTTGGTCTCAGCGGTCTGATTTCAACGTTCCTGTGCACTGTAGCCGACCCTCTCCTTGTGGGAGAAGTTTGGACCAAATCGCTGACCTTGGGATTTCCACTAAAAATCCATGGGGGACCCCCTTTGAGATTTGGTCCATTTTGGGCCAATTTGGTCAACTCCACCCATTTCCCCGCTAGCACGCCCACAGGTCCAGGGCGGCCTGGGATGCCCTCCAGTCCAATTGCACATCAGTCAGGCCAAGGGTATCCCTGCCACAGGCCTAAACGGCATTACTGGGCCAAAAGGCCCAGCTTTGGAGGGGTCTCACCCCCACCCCTTGGTCTCAGCGGTCTGATTTCAACGTTCCTGTGCACTGTAGCCGACCCTCTCCTTGTGGGAGAAGTTTGGACCAAATCGCTGACCTTGGGATTTCCACTAAAAATCCATGGGGGACCCCCTTTGAGATTTGGTCCATTTTGGGCCAATTTGGTCAACTCCACCCATTTCCCCGCTAGCACGCCCACAGGTCCAGGGCGGCCTGGGATGCCCTCCAGTCCAATTGCACATCAGTCAGGCCAAGGGTATCCCTGCCACAGGCCTAAACGGCATTACTGGGCCAAAAGGCCCAGCTTTGGAGGGGTCTCACCCCCACCCCCTTGGTCTCAGCGGTCTGATTTCAACGTTCCTGTGCACTGTAGCCGACCCTCTCCTTGTGGGAGAAGTTTGGACCAAATCGCTGACCTTGGGATTTCCACTAAAAATCCATGGGGGACCCCCTTTGAGATTTGGTCCATTTTGGGCCAATTTGGTCAACTCCACCCATTTCCCCGCTAGCACGCCCACAGGTCCAGGGCGGCCTGGGATGCCCTCCAGTCCAATTGCACATCAGTCAGGCCAAGGGTATCCCTGCCACAGGCCTAAACGGCATTACTGGGCCAAAAGGCCCAGCTTTGGAGGGGTCTCACCCCCACCCCCTTGGTCTCAGCGGTCTGATTTCAACGTTCCTGTGCACTGTAGCCGACCCTCTCCTTGTGGGAGAAGTTTGGACCAAATCGCTGACCTTGGGATTTCCACTAAAAATCCATGGGGGACCCCCTTTGAGATTTGGTCCATTTTGGGCCAATTTGGTCAACTCCACCCATTTCCCCGCTAGCACGCCCACAGGTCCAGGGCGGCCTGGGATGCCCTCCAGTCCAATTGCACATCAGTCAGGCCAAGGGTATCCCTGCCACAGGCCTAAACGGCATTACTGGGCCAAAAGGCCCAGCTTTGGAGGGGTCTCACCCCCACCCCCTTGGTCTCAGCGGTCTGATTTCAACGTTCCTGTGCACTGTAGCCGACCCTCTCCTTGTGGGAGAAGTTTGGACCAAATCGCTGACCTTGGGATTTCCACTAAAAATCCATGGGGGACCCCCTTTGAGATTTGGTCCATTTTGGGCCAATTTGGTCAACTCCACCCATTTCCCCGCTAGCACGCCCACAGGTCCAGGGCGGCCTGGGATGCCCTCCAGTCCAATTGCACATCAGTCAGGCCAAGGGTATCCCTGCCACAGGCCTAAACGGCATTACTGGGCCAAAAGGCCCAGCTTTGGAGGGGTCTCACCCCCACCCCCTTGGTCTCAGCGGTCTGATTTCAACGTTCCTGTGCACTGTAGCCGACCCTCTCCTTGTGGGAGAAGTTTGGACCAAATCGCTGACCTTGGGATTTCCACTAAAAATCCATGGGGGACCCCCTTTGAGATTTGGTCCATTTTGGGCCAATTTGGTCAACTCCACCCATTTCCCCGCTAGCACGCCCACAGGTCCAGGGCGGCCTGGGATGCCCTCCAGTCCAATTGCACATCAGTCAGGCCAAGGGTATCCCTGCCACAGGCCTAAAGGGCATTACTGGGCCAAAAGGCCCACCTTTGGAGGGGTCTCACCCCCACCCCCTTGGTCTCAGCGGTCTGATTTCAACGTTCCTGTGCACTGTAGCCGACCCTCTCCTTGTGGGAGAAGTTTGGACCAAATCGCTGACCTTGGGATTTCCACTAAAAATCCATGGGGGACCCCCTTTGAGATTTGGTCCATTTTGGGCCAATTTGGTCAACTCCACCCATTTCCCCGCTAGCACGCCCACAGGTCCAGGGCGGCCTGGGATGCCCTCCAGTCCAATTGCACATCAGTCAGGCCAAGGGTATCCCTGCCACAGGCCTAAACGGCACTACGGGGCCAAAAGGCCCACCTTTGGAGGGGTCTCACCCCCACCCCCTTGGTCTCAGCGGTCTGATTTCAACGTTCCTGTGCACTGTAGCCGACCCTCTCCTTGTGGGAGAAGTTTGGACCAAATCGCTGACCTTGGGATTTCCACTAAAAATCCATGGTGGACCCCCTTTGAGATTTGGTCCATTTTGGGCCAATTTGGTCAACTCCACCCATTTCCCCGCTAGCACGCCCACAGGTGCAGGGCGGCCTGGGATGCCCTCCAGTCCAATTGCACATCAGTCAGGCCAAGGGTATCCCTGCCACAGGCCTAAAGGGCACTACGGGGCCAAAAGGCCCACCTTTGGAGGGGTCTCACCCCCACCCCCTTGGTCTCAGCGGTCTGATTTCAACGTTCCTGTGCACTGTAGCCGACCCTCTCCTTGTGGGAGAAGTTTGGACCAAATCGCTGACCTTGGGATTTCCACTAAAAATCCATGGTGGACCCCCTTTGAGATTTGGTCCATTTTGGGCCAATTTGGTCAACTCCACCCATTTCCCCGCTAGCACGCCCACAGGTGCAGGGCGGCCTGGGATGCCCTCCAGTCCAATTGCACATCAGTCAGGCCAAGGGTATCCCTGCCACAGGCCTAAAGGGCACTACGGGGCCAAAAGGCCCACCTTTGGAGGGGTCTCACCCCCACCCCCTTGGTCTCAGCGGTCTGATTTCAACGTTCCTGTGCACTGTAGCCGACCCTCTCCTTGTGGGAGAAGTTTGGACCAAATCGCTGACCTTGGGATTTCCACTAAAAATCCATGGTGGACCCCCTTTGAGATTTGGTCCATTTTGGGCCAATTTGGTCAACTCCACCCATTTCCCCGCTAGCACGCCCACAGGTCCAGGGCGGCCTGGGATGCCCTCCAGTCCAATTGCACATCAGTCAGGCCAAGGGTATCCCTGCCACAGGCCTAAACGGCACTACGGGGCCAAAAGGCCCACCTTTGGAGGGGTCTCACCCCCACCCCCTTGGTCTCAGCGGTCTGATTTCAACGTTCCTGTGCACTGTAGCCGACCCTCTCCTTGTGGGAGAAGTTTGGACCAAATCGCTGACCTTGGGATTTCCACTAAAAATCCATGGGGGACCCCCTTTGAGATTTGGTCCATTTTGGGCCAATTTGGTCAACTCCACCCATTTCCCCGCTAGCACGCCCACAGGTCCAGGGCGGCCTGGGATGCCCTCCAGTCCAATTGCACATCAGTCAGGCCAAGGGTATCCCTGCCACAGGCCTAAAGGGCATTACTGGGCCAAAAGGCCCACCTTTGGAGGGGTCTCACCCCACCCCCATTGGTCTCAGCGGTCTGATTTCAACGTTCCTGTGCACTGTAGCCGACCCTCTCCTTGTGGGAGAAGTTTGGACCAAATCGCTGACCTTGGGATTTCCACTAAAAATCCATGGGGGACCCCCTTTGAGATTTGGTCCATTTTGGGCCAATTTGGTCAACTCCACCCATTTCCCCGCTAGCACGCCCACAGGTCCAGGGCGGCCTGGGATGCCCTCCAGTCCAATTGCACATCAGTCAGGCCAAGGGTATCCCTGCCACAGGCCTAAAGGGCATTACTGGGCCAAAAGGCCCACCTTTGGAGGGGTCTCACCCCCACCCCCTTGGTCTCAGCGGTCTGATTTCAACGTTCCTGTGCACTGTAGCCGACCCTCTCCTTGTGGGAGAAGTTTGGACCAAATCGCTGACCTTGGGATTTCCACTAAAAATCCATGGGATTTGGTCCATTTTGGGCCAATTTGGTCAACTCCACCCATTTCCCCGCTAGCACGCCCACAGGTCCAGGGCGGCCTGGGATGCCCTCCAGTCCAATTGCACATCAGTCAGGCCAAGGGTATCCCTGCCACAGGCCTAAACGGCACTACGGGGCCAAAAGGCCCACCTTTGGAGGGGTCTCACCCCCACCCCCCTTGGTCTCAGCGGTCTGATTTCAACGTTCCTGTGCACTGTAGCCGACCCTCTCCTTGTGGGAGAAGTTTGGACCAAATCGCTGACCTTGGGATTTCCACTAAAAATCCATGGGGGACCCCCTTTGAGATTTGGTCCATTTTGGGCCAATTTGGTCAACTCCACCCATTTCCCCGCTAGCACGCCCACAGGTCCAGGGCGGCCTGGGATGCCCTCCAGTCCAATTGCACATCAGTCAGGCCAAGGGTATCCCTGCCACAGGCCTAAAGGGCATTACTGGGCCAAAAGGCCCAACCCTCTGAGTGGTCACCCCCCCTCAGCGGTCTGATTTCAACGTTCCTGTGCACTGTAGCCGACCCTCTCCTTGTGGGAGAAGTTTGGACCAAATCGCTGACCTTGGGATTTCCACTAAAAATCCATGGGGGACCCCCTTTGAGATTTGGTCCATTTTGGGCCAATTTGGTCAACTCCACCCATTTCCCCGCTAGCACGCCCACAGGTCCAGGGCGGCCTGGGATGCCCTCCAGTCCAATTGCACATCAGTCAGGCCAAGGGTATCCCTGCCACAGGCCTAAAGGGCATTACTGGGCCAAAAGGCCCACCTTTGGAGGGGTCTCACCCCCACCCCCTTGGTCTCAGCGGTCTGATTTCAACGTTCCTGTGCACTGTAGCCGACCCTCTCCTTGTGGGAGAAGTTTGGACCAAATCGCTGACCTTGGGATTTCCACTAAAAATCCATGGGGGACCCCCTTTGAGATTTGGTCCATTTTGGGCCAATTTGGTCAACTCCACCCATTTCCCCGCTAGCACGCCCACAGGTCCAGGGCGGCCTGGGATGCCCTCCAGTCCAATTGCACATCAGTCAGGCCAAGGGTATCCCTGCCACAGGCCTAAACGGCACTACGGGGCCAAAAGGCCCACCTTTGGAGGGGTCTCACCCCCACCCCCTTGGTCTCAGCGGTCTGATTTCAACGTTCCTGTGCACTGTAGCCGACCCTCTCCTTGTGGGAGAAGTTTGGACCAAATCGCTGACCTTGGGATTTCCACTAAAAATCCATGGGGGACCCCCTTTGAGATTTGGTCCATTTTGGGCCAATTTGGTCAACTCCACCCATTTCCCCGCTAGCACGCCCACAGGTCCAGGGCGGCCTGGGATGCCCTCCAGTCCAATTGCACATCAGTCAGGCCAAGGGTATCCCTGCCACAGGCCTAAAGGGCATTACTGGGCCAAAAGGCCCACCTTTGGAGGGGTCTCACCCCCACCCCCTTGGTCTCAGCGGTCTGATTTCAACGTTCCTGTGCACTGTAGCCGACCCTCTCCTTGTGGGAGAAGTTTGGACCAAATCGCTGACCTTGGGATTTCCACTAAAAATCCATGGGGGACCCCCTTTGAGATTTGGTCCATTTTGGGCCAATTTGGTCAACTCCACCCATTTCCCCGCTAGCACGCCCACAGGTCCAGGGCGGCCTGGGATGCCCTCCAGTCCAATTGCACATCAGTCAGGCCAAGGGTATCCCTGCCACAGGCCTAAAGGGCATTACTGGGCCAAAAGGCCCACCTTTGGAGGGGTCTCACCCCCACCCCCTTGGTCTCAGCGGTCTGATTTCAACGTTCCTGTGCACTGTAGCCGACCCTCTCCTTGTGGGAGAAGTTTGGACCAAATCGCTGACCTTGGGATTTCCACTAAAAATCCATGGGGGACCCCCTTTGAGATTTGGTCCATTTTGGGCCAATTTGGTCAACTCCACCCATTTCCCCGCTAGCACGCCCACAGGTCCAGGGCGGCCTGGGATGCCCTCCAGTCCAATTGCACATCAGTCAGGCCAAGGGTATCCCTGCCACAGGCCTAAACGGCACTACGGGGCCAAAAGGCCCACCTTTGGAGGGGTCTCACCCCCACCCCCTTGGTCTCAGCGGTCTGATTTCAACGTTCCTGTGCACTGTAGCCGACCCTCTCCTTGTGGGAGAAGTTTGGACCAAATCGCTGACCTTGGGATTTCCACTAAAAATCCATGGGGGACCCCCTTTGAGATTTGGTCCATTTTGGGCCAATTTGGTCAACTCCACCCATTTCCCCGCTAGCACGCCCACAGGTCCAGGGCGGCCTGGGATGCCCTCCAGTCCAATTGCACATCAGTCAGGCCAAGGGTATCCCTGCCACAGGCCTAAAGGGCATTACTGGGCCAAAAGGCCCACCTTTGGAGGGGTCTCACCCCCACCCCCTTGGTCTCAGCGGTCTGATTTCAACGTTCCTGTGCACTGTAGCCGACCCTCTCCTTGTGGGAGAAGTTTGGACCAAATCGCTGACCTTGGGATTTCCACTAAAAATCCATGGGGGACCCCCTTTGAGATTTGGTCCATTTTGGGCCAATTTGGTCAACTCCACCCATTTCCCCGCTAGCACGCCCACAGGTCCAGGGCGGCCTGGGATGCCCTCCAGTCCAATTGCACATCAGTCAGGCCAAGGGTATCCCTGCCACAGGCCTAAAGGGCATTACTGGGCCAAAAGGCCCACCTTTGGAGGGGTCTCACCCCCACCCCCTTGGTCTCAGCGGTCTGATTTCAACGTTCCTGTGCACTGTAGCCGACCCTCTCCTTGTGGGAGAAGTTTGGACCAAATCGCTGACCTTGGGATTTCCACTAAAAATCCATGGGGGACCCCCTTTGAGATTTGGTCCATTTTGGGCCAATTTGGTCAACTCCACCCATTTCCCCGCTAGCACGCCCACAGGTCCAGGGCGGCCTGGGATGCCCTCCAGTCCAATTGCACATCAGTCAGGCCAAGGGTATCCCTGCCACAGGCCTAAACGGCACTACGGGGCCAAAAGGCCCACCTTTGGAGGGGTCTCACCCCCACCCCCTTGGTCTCAGCGGTCTGATTTCAACGTTCCTGTGCACTGTAGCCGACCCTCTCCTTGTGGGAGAAGTTTGGACCAAATCGCTGACCTTGGGATTTCCACTAAAAATCCATGGGGGACCCCCTTTGAGATTTGGTCCATTTTGGGCCAATTTGGTCAACTCCACCCATTTCCCCGCTAGCACGCCCACAGGTCCAGGGCGGCCTGGGATGCCCTCCAGTCCAATTGCACATCAGTCAGGCCAAGGGTATCCCTGCCACAGGCCTAAAGGGCATTACTGGGCCAAAAGGCCCACCTTTGGAGGGGTCTCACCCCCACCCCCTTGGTCTCAGCGGTCTGATTTCAACGTTCCTGTGCACTGTAGCCGACCCTCTCCTTGTGGGAGAAGTTTGGACCAAATCGCTGACCTTGGGATTTCCACTAAAAATCCATGGGGGACCCCCTTTGAGATTTGGTCCATTTTGGGCCAATTTGGTCAACTCCACCCATTTCCCCGCTAGCACGCCCACAGGTCCAGGGCGGCCTGGGATGCCCTCCAGTCCAATTGCACATCAGTCAGGCCAAGGGTATCCCTGCCACAGGCCTAAACGGCACTACGGGGCCAAAAGGCCCACCTTTGGAGGGGTCTCACCCCCACCCCCTTGGTCTCAGCGGTCTGATTTCAACGTTCCTGTGCACTGTAGCCGACCCTCTCCTTGTGGGAGAAGTTTGGACCAAATCGCTGACCTTGGGATTTCCACTAAAAATCCATGGGGGACCCCCTTTGAGATTTGGTCCATTTTGGGCCAATTTGGTCAACTCCACCCATTTCCCCGCTAGCACGCCCACAGGTCCAGGGCGGCCTGGGATGCCCTCCAGTCCAATTGCACATCAGTCAGGCCAAGGGTATCCCTGCCACAGGCCTAAACGGCACTACGGGGCCAAAAGGCCCACCTTTGGAGGGGTCTCACCCCCACCCCCTTGGTCTCAGCGGTCTGATTTCAACGTTCCTGTGCACTGTAGCCGACCCTCTCCTTGTGGGAGAAGTTTGGACCAAATCGCTGACCTTGGGATTTCCACTAAAAATCCATGGGGGACCCCCTTTGAGATTTTGTCCATTTTGGGCCAATTTGGTCAACTCCACCCATTTCCCCGCTAGCACGCCAAACAGGTCCAAGGCGGCCTGGGATGCCCTCCAGTCCAATTGCACATCAGTCAGGCCAAGGGTATCCCTGCCACAGGCCTAAAGGGCATTACTGGGCCAAAAGGCCCACCTTTGGAGGGGTCTCACCCCCACCCCCTTGGTCTCAGCGGTCTGATTTCAACGTTCCTGTGCACTGTAGCCGACCCTCTCCTTGTGGGAGAAGTTTGGACCAAATCGCTGACCTTGGGATTTCCACTAAAAATCCATGGGGGACCCCCTTTGAGATTTGGTCCATTTTGGGCCAATTTGGTCAACTCCACCCATTTCCCCGCTAGCACGCCCACAGGTCCAGGGCGGCCTGGGATGCCCTCCAGTCCAATTGCACATCAGTCAGGCCAAGGGTATCCCTGCCACAGGCCTAAACGGCACTACGGGGCCAAAAGGCCCACCTTTGGAGGGGTCTCACCCCCACCCCCTTGGTCTCAGCGGTCTGATTTCAACGTTCCTGTGCACTGTAGCCGACCCTCTCCTTGTGGGAGAAGTTTGGACCAAATCGCTGACCTTGGGATTTCCACTAAAAATCCATGGGGGACCCCCTTTGAGATTTGGTCCATTTTGGGCCAATTTGGTCAACTCCACCCATTTCCCCGCTAGCACGCCCACAGGTCCAGGGCGGCCTGGGATGCCCTCCAGTCCAATTGCACATCAGTCAGGCCAAGGGTATCCCTGCCACAGGCCTAAACGGCATTACTGGGCCAAAAGGCCCAGCTTTGGAGGGGTCTCACCCCCACCCCCTTGGTCTCAGCGGTCTGATTTCAACGTTCCTGTGCACTGTAGCCGACCCTCTCCTTGTGGGAGAAGTTTGGACCAAATCGCTGACCTTGGGATTTCCACTAAAAATCCATGGGGGACCCCCTTTGAGATTTGGTCCATTTTGGGCCAATTTGGTCAACTCCACCCATTTCCCCGCTAGCACGCCCACAGGTCCAGGGCGGCCTGGGATGCCCTCCAGTCCAATTGCACATCAGTCAGGCCAAGGGTATCCCTGCCACAGGCCTAAACGGCACTACGGGGCCAAAAGGCCCACCTTTGGAGGGGTCTCACCCCCACCCCCTTGGTCTCAGCGGTCTGATTTCAACGTTCCTGTGCACTGTAGCCGACCCTCTCCTTGTGGGAGAAGTTTGGACCAAATCGCTGACCTTGGGATTTCCACTAAAAATCCATGGGGGACCCCCTTTGAGATTTGGTCCATTTTGGGCCAATTTGGTCAACTCCACCCATTTCCCCGCTAGCACGCCCACAGGTCCAGGGCGGCCTGGGATGCCCTCCAGTCCAATTGCACATCAGTCAGGCCAAGGGTATCCCTGCCACAGGCCTAAAGGGCATTACTGGGCCAAAAGGCCCACCTTTGGAGGGGTCTCACCCCCACCCCCTTGGTCTCAGCGGTCTGATTTCAACGTTCCTGTGCACTGTAGCCGACCCTCTCCTTGTGGGAGAAGTTTGGACCAAATCGCTGACCTTGGGATTTCCACTAAAAATCCATGGGGGACCCCCTTTGAGATTTGGTCCATTTTGGGCCAATTTGGTCAACTCCACCCATTTCCCCGCTAGCACGCCCACAGGTCCAGGGCGGCCTGGGATGCCCTCCAGTCCAATTGCACATCAGTCAGGCCAAGGGTATCCCTGCCACAGGCCTAAACGGCACTACGGGGCCAAAAGGCCCACCTTTGGAGGGGTCTCACCCCCACCCCCTTGGTCTCAGCGGTCTGATTTCAACGTTCCTGTGCACTGTAGCCGACCCTCTCCTTGTGGGAGAAGTTTGGACCAAATCGCTGACCTTGGGATTTCCACTAAAAATCCATGGGGGACCCCCTTTGAGATTTGGTCCATTTTGGGCCAATTTGGTCAACTCCACCCATTTCCCCGCTAGCACGCCCACAGGTCCAGGGCGGCCTGGGATGCCCTCCAGTCCAATTGCACATCAGTCAGGCCAAGGGTATCCCTGCCACAGGCCTAAACGGCACTACGGGGCCAAAAGGCCCACCTTTGGAGGGGTCTCACCCCCACCCCCTTGGTCTCAGCGGTCTGATTTCAACGTTCCTGTGCACTGTAGCCGACCCTCTCCTTGTGGGAGAAGTTTGGACCAAATCGCTGACCTTGGGATTTCCACTAAAAATCCATGGGGGACCCCCTTTGAGATTTGGTCCATTTTGGGCCAATTTGGTCAACTCCACCCATTTCCCCGCTAGCACGCCCACAGGTCCAGGGCGGCCTGGGATGCCCTCCAGTCCAATTGCACATCAGTCAGGCCAAGGGTATCCCTGCCACAGGCCTAAACGGCACTACGGGGCCAAAAGGCCCACCTTTGGAGGGGTCTCACCCCCACCCCCTTGGTCTCAGCGGTCTGATTTCAACGTTCCTGTGCACTGTAGCCGACCCTCTCCTTGTGGGAGAAGTTTGGACCAAATCGCTGACCTTGGGATTTCCACTAAAAATCCATGGGGGACCCCCTTTGAGATTTGGTCCATTTTGGGCCAATTTGGTCAACTCCACCCATTTCCCCGCTAGCACGCCCACAGGTCCAGGGCGGCCTGGGATGCCCTCCAGTCCAATTGCACATCAGTCAGGCCAAGGGTATCCCTGCCACAGGCCTAAACGGCATTACTGGGCCAAAAGGCCCAGCTTTGGAGGGGTCTCACCCCCACCACCCCCTTGGTCTCAGCGGTCTGATTTCAACGTTCCTGTGCACTGTAGCCGACCCTCTCCTTGTGGGAGAAGTTTGGACCAAATCGCTGACCTTGGGATTTCCACTAAAAATCCATGGGGGACCCCCTTTGAGATTTGGTCCATTTTGGGCCAATTTGGTCAACTCCACCCATTTCCCCGCTAGCACGCCCACAGGTCCAGGGCGGCCTGGGATGCCCTCCAGTCCAATTGCACATCAGTCAGGCCAAGGGTATCCCTGCCACAGGCCTAAACGGCACTACGGGGCCAAAAGGCCCACCTTTGGAGGGGTCTCACCCCCACCCCCTTGGTCTCAGCGGTCTGATTTCAACGTTCCTGTGCACTGTAGCCGACCCTCTCCTTGTGGGAGAAGTTTGGACCAAATCGCTGACCTTGGGATTTCCACTAAAAATCCATGGGGGACCCCCTTTGAGATTTGGTCCATTTTGGGCCAATTTGGTCAACTCCACCCATTTCCCCGCTAGCACGCCCACAGGTCCAGGGCGGCCTGGGATGCCCTCCAGTCCAATTGCACATCAGTCAGGCCAAGGGTATCCCTGCCACAGGCCTAAAGGGCATTACTGGGCCAAAAGGCCCACCTTTGGAGGGGTCTCACCCCCACCCCCTTGGTCTCAGCGGTCTGATTTCAACGTTCCTGTGCACTGTAGCCGACCCTCTCCTTGTGGGAGAAGTTTGGACCAAATCGCTGACCTTGGGATTTCCACTAAAAATCCATGGGGGACCCCCTTTGAGATTTGGTCCATTTTGGGCCAATTTGGTCAACTCCACCCATTTCCCCGCTAGCACGCCCACAGGTCCAGGGCGGCCTGGGATGCCCTCCAGTCCAATTGCACATCAGTCAGGCCAAGGGTATCCCTGCCACAGGCCTAAACGGCACTACGGGGCCAAAAGGCCCACCTTTGGAGGGGTCTCACCCCCACCCCCTTGGTCTCAGCGGTCTGATTTCAACGTTCCTGTGCACTGTAGCCGACCCTCTCCTTGTGGGAGAAGTTTGGACCAAATCGCTGACCTTGGGATTTCCACTAAAAATCCATGGGGGACCCCCTTTGAGATTTGGTCCATTTTGGGCCAATTTGGTCAACTCCACCCATTTCCCCGCTAGCACGCCCACAGGTCCAGGGCGGCCTGGGATGCCCTCCAGTCCAATTGCACATCAGTCAGGCCAAGGGTATCCCTGCCACAGGCCTAAAGGCAATTACTGGGCCAAAAGGCCCACCTTTGGAGGGGTCTCACCCCCACCCCCTTGGTCTCAGCGGTCTGATTTCAACGTTCCTGTGCACTGTAGCCGACCCTCTCCTTGTGGGAGAAGTTTGGACCAAATCGCTGACCTTGGGATTTCCACTAAAAATCCATGGGGGACCCCCTTTGAGATTTGGTCCATTTTGGGCCAATTTGGTCAACTCCACCCATTTCCCCGCTAGCACGCCCACAGGTCCAGGGCGGCCTGGGATGCCCTCCAGTCCAATTGCACATCAGTCAGGCCAAGGGTATCCCTGCCACAGGCCTAAACGGCATTGCTGGGCCAAAAGGCCCACCTTTGGAGGGGTCTCACCCCCACCCTCTTGGTCTCAGCGGTCTGATTTCAACGTTCCTGTGCACTGTAGCCGACCCTCTCCTTGTGGGAGAAGTTTGGACCAAATCGCTGACCTTGGGATTTCCACTAAAAATCCATGGGGGACCCCCTTTGAGATTTGGTCCATTTTGGGCCAATTTGGTCAACTCCACCCATTTCCCCGCTAGCACGCCCACAGGTCCAGGGCGGCCTGGGATGCCCTCCATCCAGTCCAATTGCACATCAGTCAGGCCAAGGGTATCCCTGCCACAGGCCTAAAGGGCATTACTGGGCCAAAAGGCCCACCTTTGGAGGGGTCTCACCCCCACCCCCTTGGTCTCAGCGGTCTGATTTCAACGTTCCTGTGCACTGTAGCCGACCCTCTCCTTGTGGGAGAAGTTTGGACCAAATCGCTGACCTTGGGATTTCCACTAAAAATCCATGGGGACCCCCTTTGAGATTTGGTCCATTTTGGGCCAATTTGGTCAACTCCACCCATTTCCCCGCTAGCACGCCCACAGGTCCAGGGCGGCCTGGGATGCCCTCCAGTCCAATTGCACATCAGTCAGGCCAAGGGTATCCCTGCCACAGCAAGGCCAAAACCACCCTTTTGAGGGGTCTCACCCCCACCCCCTTGGTCTCAGCGGTCTGATTTCAACGTTCCTGTGCACTGTAGCCGACCCTCTCCTTGTGGGAGAAGTTTGGACCAAATCGCTGACCTTGGGATTTCCACTAAAAATCCATGGGGGACCCCCTTTGAGATTTGGTCCATTTTGGGCCAATTTGGTCAACTCCACCCATTTCCCCGCTAGCACGCCCACAGGTCCAGGGCGGCCTGGGATGCCCTCCAGTCCAATTGCACATCAGTCAGGCCAAGGGTATCCCTGCCACAGGCCTAAAGGGCATTACTGGGCCAAAAGGCCCACCTTTGGAGGGGTCTCACCCCCACCCCCTTGGTCTCAGCGGTCTGATTTCAACGTTCCTGTGCACTGTAGCCGACCCTCTCCTTGTGGGAGAAGTTTGGACCAAATCGCTGACCTTGGGATTTCCACTAAAAATCCATGGGGGACCCCCTTTGAGATTTGGTCCATTTTGGGCCAATTTGGTCAACTCCACCCATTTCCCCGCTAGCACGCCCACAGGTCCAGGGCGGCCTGGGATGCCCTCCAGTCCAATTGCACATCAGTCAGGCCAAGGGTATCCCTGCCACTGTCCTATTGTGCATTACTGGGCCAAGTGCCCACCATTGGAGGGGTCTCACCCCCACCCCCTTGGTCTCAGCGGTCTGATTTCAACGTTCCTGTGCACTGTAGCCGACCCTCTCCTTGTGGGAGAAGTTTGGACCAAATCGCTGACCTTGGGATTTCCACTAAAAATCCATGGGGGACCCCCTTTGAGATTTGGTCCATTTTGGGCCAATTTGGTCAACTCCACCCATTTCCCCGCTAGCACGCCCACAGGTCCAGGGCGGCCTGGGATGCCCTCCAGTCCAATTGCACATCAGTCAGGCCAAGGGTATCCCTGCCACAGGCCTAAAGGGCATTACTGGGCCAAAAGGCCCACCTTTGGAGGGGTCTCACCCCCACCCCCTTGGTCTCAGCGGTCTGATTTCAACGTTCCTGTGCACTGTAGCCGACCCTCTCCTTGTGGGAGAAGTTTGGACCAAATCGCTGACCTTGGGATTTCCACTAAAAATCCATGGGGGACCCCCTTTGAGATTTGGTCCATTTTGGGCCAATTTGGTCAACTCCACCCATTTCCCCGCTAGCACGCCCACAGGTCCAGGGCGGCCTGGGATGCCCTCCAGTCCAATTGCACATCAGTCAGGCCAAGGGTATCCCTGCCACAGGCCTAAAGGGCATTACTGGGCCAAAAGGCCCACCTTTGGAGGGGTCTCACCCCCACCCCCTTGGTCTCAGCGGTCTGATTTCAACGTTCCTGTGCACTGTAGCCGACCCTCTCCTTGTGGGAGAAGTTTGGACCAAATCGCTGACCTTGGGATTTCCACTAAAAATCCATGGGGGACCCCCTTTGAGATTTGGTCCATTTTGGGCCAATTTGGTCAACTCCACCCATTTCCCCGCTAGCACGCCCACAGGTCCAGGGCGGCCTGGGATGCCCTCCAGTCCAATTGCACATCAGTCAGGCCAAGGGTATCCCTGCCACAGGCCTAAAGGGCATTACTGGGCCAAAAGGCCCACCTTTGGAGGGGTCTCACCCCCACCCCCTTGGTCTCAGCGGTCTGATTTCAACGTTCCTGTGCACTGTAGCCGACCCTCTCCTTGTGGGAGAAGTTTGGACCAAATCGCTGACCTTGGGATTTCCACTAAAAATCCATGGGGGACCCCCTTTGAGATTTGGTCCATTTTGGGCCAATTTGGTCAACTCCACCCATTTCCCCGCTAGCACGCCCACAGGTCCAGGGCGGCCTGGGATGCCCTCCAGTCCAATTGCACATCAGTCAGGCCAAGGGTATCCCTGCCACAGGCCTAAACGGCATTACTGGGCCAAAAGGCCCAGCTTTGGAGGGGTCTCACCCCCACCCCCTTGGTCTCAGCGGTCTGATTTCAACGTTCCTGTGCACTGTAGCCGACCCTCTCCTTGTGGGAGAAGTTTGGACCAAATCGCTGACCTTGGGATTTCCACTAAAAATCCATGGGGGACCCCCTTTGAGATTTGGTCCATTTTGGGCCAATTTGGTCAACTCCACCCATTTCCCCGCTAGCACGCCCACAGGTCCAGGGCGGCCTGGGATGCCCTCCAGTCCAATTGCACATCAGTCAGGCCAAGGGTATCCCTGCCACAGGCCTAAACGGCATTACTGGGCCAAAAGGCCCAGCTTTGGAGGGGTCTCACCCCCACCCCCTTGGTCTCAGCGGTCTGATTTCAACGTTCCTGTGCACTGTAGCCGACCCTCTCCTTGTGGGAGAAGTTTGGACCAAATCGCTGACCTTGGGATTTCCACTAAAAATCCATGGGGGACCCCCTTTGAGATTTGGTCCATTTTGGGCCAATTTGGTCAACTCCACCCATTTCCCCGCTAGCACGCCCACAGGTCCAGGGCGGCCTGGGATGCCCTCCAGTCCAATTGCACATCAGTCAGGCCAAGGGTATCCCTGCCACAGGCCTAAACGGCATTACTGGGCCAAAAGGCCCAGCTTTGGAGGGGTCTCACCCCCACCCCCTTGGTCTCAGCGGTCTGATTTCAACGTTCCTGTGCACTGTAGCCGACCCTCTCCTTGTGGGAGAAGTTTGGACCAAATCGCTGACCTTGGGATTTCCACTAAAAATCCATGGGGGACCCCCTTTGAGATTTGGTCCATTTTGGGCCAATTTGGTCAACTCCACCCATTTCCCCGCTAGCACGCCCACAGGTCCAGGGCGGCCTGGGATGCCCTCCAGTCCAATTGCACATCAGTCAGGCCAAGGGTATCCCTGCCACAGGCCTAAACGGCATTACTGGGCCAAAAGGCCCAGCTTTGGAGGGGTCTCACCCCCACCCCCTTGGTCTCAGCGGTCTGATTTCAACGTTCCTGTGCACTGTAGCCGACCCTCTCCTTGTGGGAGAAGTTTGGACCAAATCGCTGACCTTGGGATTTCCACTAAAAATCCATGGGGGACCCCCTTTGAGATTTGGTCCATTTTGGGCCAATTTGGTCAACTCCACCCATTTCCCCGCTAGCACGCCCACAGGTCCAGGGCGGCCTGGGATGCCCTCCAGTCCAATTGCACATCAGTCAGGCCAAGGGTATCCCTGCCACAGGCCTAAACGGCATTACTGGGCCAAAAGGCCCAGCTTTGGAGGGGTCTCACCCCCCCCCCCCCTTGGTCTCAGCGGTCTGATTTCAACGTTCCTGTGCACTGTAGCCGACCCTCTCCTTGTGGGAGAAGTTTGGACCAAATCGCTGACCTTGGGATTTCCACTAAAAATCCATGGGGGACCCCCTTTGAGATTTGGTCCATTTTGGGCCAATTTGGTCAACTCCACCCATTTCCCCGCTAGCACGCCCACAGGTCCAGGGCGGCCTGGGATGCCCTCCAGTCCAATTGCACATCAGTCAGGCCAAGGGTATCCCTGCCACAGGCCTAAACGGCATAACTCGCCAAAAAGGCCCAGCTTTGGAGGGGTCTCACCCCCACCCCCTTGGTCTCAGCGGTCTGATTTCAACGTTCCTGTGCACTGTAGCCGACCCTCTCCTTGTGGGAGAAGTTTGGACCAAATCGCTGACCTTGGGATTTCCACTAAAAATCCATGGGGGACCCCCTTTGAGATTTGGTCCATTTTGGGCCAATTTGGTCAACTCCACCCATTTCCCCGCTAGCACGCCCACAGGTCCAGGGCGGCCTGGGATGCCCTCCAGTCCAATTGCACATCAGTCAGGCCAAGGGTATCCCTGCCACAGGCCTAAACGTCATTACTGGGCCAAAAGGCCCAGATTTGGAGGGGTCTCACCCCCACCCCCTTGGTCTCAGCGGTCTGATTTCAACGTTCCTGTGCACTGTAGCCGACCCTCTCCTTGTGGGAGAAGTTTGGACCAAATCGCTGACCTTGGGATTTCCACTAAAAATCCATGGGGGACCCCCTTTGAGATTTGGTCCATTTTGGGCCAATTTGGTCAACTCCACCCATTTCCCCGCTAGCACGCCCACAGGTCCAGGGCGGCCTGGGATGCCCTCCAGTCCAATTGCACATCAGTCAGGCCAAGGGTATCCCTGCCACAGGCCTAAACGGCATTACAGGGCCAAAAGGCCCAGCTTTGGAGGGGTCTCACCCCCGCCCCCTTGGTCTCAGCGGTCTGATTTCAACGTTCCTGTGCACTGTAGCCGACCCTCTCCTTGTGGGAGAAGTTTGGACCAAATCGCTGACCTTGGGATTTCCACTAAAAATCCATGGGGGACCCCCTTTGAGATTTGGTCCATTTTGGGCCAATTTGGTCAACTCCACCCATTTCCCCGCTAGCACGCCCACAGGTCCAGGGCGGCCTGGGATGCCCTCCAGTCCAATTGCACATCAGTCAGGCCAAGGGTATCCCTGCCACAGACCTAAAGGGCATTACTGGGCCAAAAGGCCCACCTTTGGAGGGGTCTCACCCCCACCCCCTTGGTCTCAGCGGTCTGATTTCAACGTTCCTGTGCACTGTAGCCGACCCTCTCCTTGTGGGAGAAGTTTGGACCAAATCGCTGACCTTGGGATTTCCACTTAAAATCAATGGGGGTACCCCTTTGAGATTTGGTCCATTTTGGGCCAATTTGGTCAACTCCACCCATTTCCCCGCTAGCACGCCCACAGGTCCAGGGCGGCCTGGGATGCCCTCCAGTCCAATTGCACATCAGTCAGGCCAAGGGTATCCCTGCCACAGGCCTAAACGGCATTACTGGGCCAAAAGGCCCAACTTTGGAGGGGTGTCAGCGCCACACCCTTGGTCTCAGCGGTCTGATTTCAACGTTGCTGTGCACTGCAGCCGACTCTCTCCTTGTGGGAGAAGTTTGGAGCAAATCGGTGAGGTTGGGATTTCCCCTGAAATCCATGGGGTACCCCCTTTGAGATTTTGTCCATTTTGGGCCAATTTGGTCAACCCCACCCATTTCCCCGCTAGCACACCCACAGGTGGAGGGCGGCCTGGGATGCCCTCCAGTCCAATTGCACATCAGTCAGGCCAAGGGTATCCCTGCCACAGGCCTAAAGGGCATTACTGGGCCAAAAGGCCCAGCTTTGGAGGGGTCTCACCCCCACCCCCTTGGTCTCAGCGGTCTGATTTCAACGTTGCTGTGCACTGCAGCCGACTCTCTCCTTGTGGGAGAGGTTTGGACCAAATCGCTGACCTTGGGATTTCCCCTGAAATCATTGGGGTACCCCCTTTGGCCCAAACTTACTCCACAGGGAGAGAGTCGTCCACAGGGCACAGCGAGGTAGACGTGGGGAACCTCTACCCAAGGACGAGGTTGTGGCGACCAGCCAAATTTGTTTGTGTTTGTCATTTTCTCCTCTCATTTCCGCCTGTTGGCGCCCGTACTTTTAGCCTCAGCAGTATCCAAGTGCGATCCGCAAGAGCCCTGGCGGCCCTCCACCTGTAGCTGAGGTGGTGACCCAATCGGGATAAGTGGCCAAAATGACCCTCAAAATTACCAAAGGGACCCACGGATTTGCCCAAAAACCGTCATGTCTCCGATTTGGCCCAAACTTACTCCACAGGGAGAGAGTCGTCCACAGGGCACAGCGAGGTAGACGTGGGGAACCTCGACCCAAGGACGAGGTTGTGGCGACCAGCCAAATTTGTTTGTGTTTGTGTCATTTTCCCCTCTCATTTCCGCCTGTTGGCGCCCGTACTTTTAGCCTCAGCAGTATCTAAGTGCGATCCGCAAGAGCCCTGGCGGCCCTCCACCTGTAGCTGAGGTGGTGACCCAATCGGGATAAGTGGCCAAAATGACCCTCAAAACTACCAAAGGGACCCACGGATTTGCCCAAAAACCGTCATGTCTCCGATTTGGCCCAAACTTATTCCACAGGGCACAGCGAGGTAGACGTGGGGAACCTCGACCCAAGGGCGAGGTTGTGGCGACCAGCCAAATTTGTTTGTGTTTGTGTCATTTTCCCCTCTTATTTCCGCCTGTTGGCGCCCGTACTTTTAGCCTCAGCAGTATCTAAGTGCGATCCGCAGGAGCCCTGGCGGCTCTCCACCTGTAGCTGAGGTGGTGACCCAATCGGGACAAGTGGCCAAAATGACCCTCAAATTTACCAAAAACCGTCATGTCTCCGATTTGGCCCAAACTTACTCCACAGGGAGAGAGTCGTCCACAAGGCACAGCGAGGTAGACGTGGGGAACCTGGACCCACGATTTACAACCACGTCCTACAAGCACAACTTACATCCACCACTTACAACAACCAGTTATATCCATCACTTACAACCACCACGTAGAACCACCACTTACAATCCACGAAAGGACAGAGTCCACATGGCCAGACTGCGGTGCGGTCACCACCCAGCACTTCTAAGCTACCAGAAGAGGCTGGATGACCGCGTTGTGAACAGCTGCCCAGGATGTAACACTTCACCCCATACCATACAACACATAATGGAAGACTGTATTATACACAATCATGCACGCAAACAACACAACATACGCTCTATAAAGGATTTGTGGGAAAACCCAGTTTCGGCTATGGCATTCCTTGGGGAGACGGGACTGCTCGGACAGACAGTCTAGGGAACGACAACAACAAGAACCACCACTTACAAGCAACACCTACAACCATAACTTCCAACAGTGATTTCCAACCACCACTCTTACGACTTACAACCACCACTCTCACGACTTACAACCACCACTCTCACGGCTTACAACCACCACTCTCACGACTTACAATCACCACTTACAACCATGACTTACAACCACGACTTACAACCTCGACTTACTACCACCACTTGCAACCATGACTTATTTCAACTTAACAACCATCACTAATTACAACCACTACTTACAACTTATTACCACAACTTACAACCATGACATACAACCACCATATTAAGTCAGCACCAACTATGACTTACAACCACCACATACAACCAACATATACAACCACGTCCTACAACCATAACTTACAACCACGACTTACAGCTACCACTAATAAGAGCCACCTAAAACCTCCACTTACTACCACCACTTACAACTACGACTACAACCATGACTTAAAACAGGCTTATGATAGGGTAGACAGGAAGGCACTGTGGGAGGTTATGCAGATATACGGGATAGGAGGAAAGCTTCTAGGAGCTGTCAAGAGTTGTTACAATAGTAGAGCTTGTGTCTGGATTGGAAATGGAGAGAGTGAGTGGTTCGAGGTAAAGGTGGGACTTCGTCAAGGTTGCGTTATGTCACCCTGGCTGTTCAACTTATACATGGATGGGGTGGTGCGAGAGGTAAATGCAAGGGTAGTGGGTCAGGGATTGGAGATGGTTAAAGAAAATGGAGAAAAGTGGGAGGTGAGCCAGCTGTTGTTTGCGGATGACACTGCGCTTGTGGCAGGATCTGAGGAGGGATTGAGGAAGTTGGTGGCAGAGTTTGGGAGAGTGTGTGATAGAAGAAAGCTAAAGATAAATGTGGGTAAAAGTAAGGTGATGAGATGTACAAGGGGTGAAAGTGGCAGTAGACTGGAAGTGAGCATTAAGGGAGAGCGACTGGAGGAAGTGGATAGTTTTAGATACTTGGGTGCAAATGTGGCAGGAAAAGGTGGAGTGAAAGTGGAGGTAGAATGTAAATTGAGAGAAGTGAGTGGTGGATTAAAGAGTGTAATGAGGAATAGACATTTGGGAATGGATGCTAAGAGGAGACTGTATGAAGGAGTGATTGTGCCAACAGCATTGTATGGGGCAGAAACATGGAACATAAGAGAAGAAGAGAGAAGGAGTTTGAATGTGTTTGAGATGAGGTGTCTGAGAAGTATGATGGGGGTTACTAGGCTAGATAGAGTGAGAAATGAGGAGGTGAGGAGGAGAACGGGTGGAAAAGGAGCTGGGAGATAGGGTTGATGAAAGAATATTAGGATGGTTTGGACACATGGAAAGAATGAGTGAAGAAAGACTAGTAAAAGAGGTATGGAAGGCAGATGTGGAGGGAGTGAACATGAGGGGACGTCCTAGGATGAGATGGATGGATGGGGTGAAGGGGGCTTTGGGGAAGAGAGGAATGTCTGTTGAGGAAGGACGGGAGAGGACAGAAGACAGGGGTGAATGGAGAATGGTTGTATATGGATGATGTGATTGCATGAGGTGGAATGGGTGGGGGGATGGGGGGTGAGGTAGTATGTGTGAGCAAAATTTGACGCAGCCCAAAGGGATTTCTCCCCATCCTCTCATTTTATGCAATGGGGGGACGGAGAGGGGGGGTCGCCGATTTAATGAAGCGGCCTTGCTGTGGATGTGCTGTGTCTTGCGACACTGCTTCTGACCCAGGGCAGGGATGACCCGTCATTCAGGAGGTGCTAAGATAAGAGGGAGGGTGGAGGGGTGTGGAGTGTATTCAGGGATGGAATGGGTGGGAATGATTTTATGCCTTTTTCTTTTTGGCTACCCCCCTTGTAAGGGGGAAGAAGCCTTGGTATATGTATGTATGATATATAAATATATTCACACACACACACACACACACACACACATAACTCACGAGTTTAGATTTCGATGTCACTCGACTGCTTAGGACAAAAATATCTTACTGGCGGGGCAACACCAACCAGCACTTCACAATGTTCAAATGTTCACAGCTATCACAACTGTCACTGAATACATTGTCACAACTCTGGCAGATACAATTGTTGTTAAAGTCAATGCTTCACATGCTTCTTCTAGCTATAAGTATCCATCATATCCCAAATTTGCACAGGTGAACGATGAAGTTTAGTGACTGGTCCAGCCTGCAGCTCCTCACCAACCATACTTCTTCCACTGGTCCAAGCTCACCCAGATAATTTGATACAGAACGAAGTCGTGAGGGTGATACAATGATACGCCGGCTACGCCATATTTTAGTTCCAGCAATCCAGACTTCCACCAGCTGTCTGTCGACTGTTCCCTTGTGTCTTCCTCCACCCTTCACACTTCGGAGTTTCAAAGTTCCGGAGTTTGAAGCTTCATAGTTTCTAAGTCTTGGAATTTGAAGCTTCAGTTTCGAACTTCAATTACGAAAGTCGGTAATACCAGGGGTGATCAGAAAGTAATGACAGTCGGACTCGTAGCTGAGAGACTAAGTGTTGGGGGGGCGGGGAGCAAGGGGCAGCAAGTGTTGCCTGTTGTTACATGTTTGAGCTTGTCGCTGTTTGTCTAGCTTACATTTTATCGTTGCGCTGTGCGATTGCGTCATTGTTGGTTTGCCTCTCTAACCGGAAACATGGATTTTTCGAAAGAAGGCTGCAGATTCTACATCTTCACAAGGTGGAAACTCGGGAAAAAAGCAACGGAGATCAGAGAGTAATTGTCGCAAGTTTTTCCCGAGTCTACTCCATCACTGGAAACTGTTTCCCGCTGGATTCGAGCTTTCGCAGCCGGAAAATTGCAGCTAGATGATCATCGTCCTGGCCGCCCTCGGACATCCGTGACCGAACGACGGTCCGTGCGCGGGCCATCATTGACGAAGATCCAACTGTTACTCTTCGATTCTTATCCTTGGAGCTCGGTGTCAGTTATGGGAGCACACATGACATCGTGCATGAACACTTAGGGCTGAGGAAGAAGTGTGCTCGATGGATACCTCATTTGCTTACGGAAGAGCAGAAGAGCAAACGGGTGCGGATTTGTCGTCTATGGCTGGCTGAATTCGAGCCAAATGGTCCGAAACGGTTCTCAGATGTAGCTACCAGAGATGAGTGTTGGATTTCTTTCTTCACCACCAGAGACAAGCAGTCTAACATGGTGTGGTTGAGTGATGAAGAACCTCAACCTCAGATTCTGAAGGATTTCGCAGCAGGAAGCGCCTTTTCACCATCTTCTTCAATTCACAAGGACCAATGTGTGTGGATGTAATGCCTCAACAGTTTACTATCACAGTCCAGTACTACACTGATCACGTCCTTCCTCGAGTCCTGGAATATCAGGCCAAGACTGCACCAACCCGTCGCCGATCGCGCCTTTTGCTGCACCATGACAATGCTGCCCCCCACAAAGCTCGCCTCACTGTGCAGTTCCTGGAGCAGCAGGGGATCACACTTCTCCCCCACCCACCCTACTCGCCTGACCTTGCTCCCTGTGATTTTTGGTTGTTTCCAAAGATCAAGGGTGCAATCGCAGGGAAGCTGTTTCATCGCATCCAAGATCTGGCGCGAGCAGTCAATTCAGAGCTACGAGGTATATCGGCTTCTGAGTACCGTGAGTGCTTCATGAAGTGGCGAAAGAGGATGGAACGTTGCATAGAGGCAGGAGGGGAGTACTTTGAAGGAATGTAGGCCACTATTTGGATTTACCTCTGTACTGTGAAAATATATGGTATCACTGTCATTACTTTTTGATCACCCCTCGTACTCTTCCAAACCACTCCATTCCCTCCAACTGTAATTAATTAATTAATCAGCTGTTTATGTATATATATAATTCTACCAAAATTTTTGGGAGTCACAAGTGATCTGCGACAATCATTGGTTCTCCAGCTTTCCACCTCTGCATCTTTGGCCTTCAAAATACCCTCTGTGCACTTCCCAGTATTTTTCCAGAAACCAATCCCCCACATTTTCTTGAGGATCATTAGCCATGTCAGCATTATCTGGTGGATAGTCCTACACATCACATGAATATCCTTCATTGAGGTGTCTCTGGGTAGTTTCCCATCCCTGGGTGCTGCACATAAGAGTATGGAATAACATATCCTTCATTTAGGTGTCTCTGGGTAGTTTCCCATCCCTGGGTGCTGCACATAAGAAGAGTATGGAATAACAGTAGACGGAGTGAACTTAAGACCAAGAAGGTGGAGGCAGCATTGAATGCAAGGAATGTCTGTGAAGCAAGGAAATGGATGAAGAAATGATGCAGTCTGAACATTCTTGTTCCATAATTGCAAGTTGATGAGAGTATGTGTTCATGAGAAAGAGAAAAGGCAAAGAAAAAAGAGAAAAAGAGAGTCTTGCTGTAGTGTTTGGTGGTGTGGGACCTATCATCCATGTGTTACCAGGATACGGGGGGGGGGCAAAGGCAACAAACGGGTTCGGATATTTCGTTAGGGGTGGGTGTACCCTTTGATTTGGCCACCTCATTGTACAAAAGGAAAAGGCCTTCTAGTATGTTAGGTATTATACACAAAAACATATGAGAATAAAAGAAGTTGGGTGTAGTAATAAAATAATGGGACATTCATCAATTTATTTTAAACCAAACATGAAAAAAAAAAAAAAAAATCTTCCTTACTTTATCCATATCTAATTTTCAGCTCACTCCACATTCTTAAATCACAATATCTAGACTATAGATCTTTTAGATTTCAAGATAAGTTAAGGCAGCTCAACTAGATACCGTCAACAAAAAGAGCAAATGAAGGCAAATGCCTTGCAACCCACATCTATAGAAGCTGCATAGCTTCAACAATTTTCTGCCTTATGAAACTTCAATCATCTTCAGCAGAACATACATCATCATACACTAACAAAAACATGTTCTGAATGAGTAAGTACTCATTATATACATAAGAAAGTCTAATGAGAACACAAATTTTCTAAGAACATAGAAAAAAAATCCATGCTTATCTAAATTTCCACACAATCATCCCATTGGAATGGTAAGAAGCGGCCCTGAGAAGGATCTCATGATCCTGATTTGCAAACTTTTATGTGATCAACATATTTACCATGTCTGATGTATACACGACCACATGAGCAAGGGAAATTTAACTTTGACGGGTGCTTCGTTTTCAAATGAAGTGTCAATGAATCAAACCCTCTTGCAGTATCCTTGCAATGTGGACAGACAAATGGTTCAGGCTCTTCTCTGGACATGGGTATCTGACAGCTAATTAGGTCTTCTTCTTCTTCACCTTTTACAGGGGAAGGACCTGGGTCTGGGTTATCTGCATCTGAAGAGTATCTGGTCTGGGTGCTGGGAGTTGTGGTTGTCATTGATGAGGAGCTGGAGGTCTGATTAATGCTAGTAGGTTGAGGTTCACTTCCTTTGGAATGTGCTAGAATTTGTGAAGAATGATATGACGTGTCTTGCTCATCATCGTCTTCATCCCCACTCATCACCTCCTACAAAATGAAAGAAAAGTAATTAAACCTCAGTAATCTACTCCTGATGCATGATGATGTGCTACAATACATTATAAAATATAGTTTCACTTTCAATATTAATAACCACAGAAAATATGATCAAGCCACTCCACAAAATATGGGGGTCACTCAGCTACAACTACGAAATAAATATAATCTAGACGCCAACGCTGCATCTTCATATACCCACTCGCACCACATGACACCTACATAGGCGTCATCATATGGAAAGGGTTAAGAGGAGTGGCTCAGTCAAAGCACAAACCCACCCTTCACCCAATGCAGCAGGGCCTGACAGCCAAAGCTGGTTTATACACACTGCTTAATACTTGGTGAGCCCAATTTCTATTACACTCAAGAATTCCCAAAGCAAAGAAGAAATCTATTCACAACCACTTTTTCTGTCTTTTCTATGCTTAGACATACCTTTCTATACTTTTTTGACTCAATCTTTACATATGCCAAGACATCTCAGTATTATCAACCCTATCTGCCAGTTATTTCCACCCCCGCTCTCCTTCACCTCATTTCTTACTTTACTTTTTTTTTCAAACCCTCCCCCACAAGACATTTACAGCTTCCCTTGTTCAATAACTTACCTCAGCCCATGCCATTCCCTGCTCCATAAGATCCTAAATACTTAAAAACTCTTCACTTTCTCCTACCTCTTTCTTTTTAAACTCTTTGAATGCACTGCCTTCCTCCCACTCATATATCCCATCTCACATACCCACCAATAACTGCCTCATTCCCTCAGACTCGTTGCAGTGTCATTCATAAACAAAAATGGATTTATCTCCCACTTCCTTCCACACTTGGGAGACAATGGGTTTAGTAATACACTAACCTCTTTCACACAAGTCATATCCATGTCCATGAAGTCAGTTGGGTTTATAGTGTCTTGCAGCTTGGGTGTTGTATGATATACTCTGGGTTTACTTGTACGGGGTGTTTCTGATGATGTAAAACCTGAGGAGAACTGTGGGTTGAAGGAGGCAGATGCAGCAGCAGCTGCAGCTTGTGGGTCTGCTGGAGTGAGACCAGTAACCTGTAGAATTTCTGCAGTCTTAAGGAGAGAGGACAAGTCTTCAGCAGCAACAGTCATTTCACCTCTGAAAGCATAAGTAGAAGTATAGTTTTGGATTCACACCCATTTCAGTTTGTGCTAATCCACCAACCTAATTATCAACTGTGTCACTGGATTACTCTTACTTACTTGTAGATATAGGTAATAATACTTTGGAGCTCATCAAAACGGACATCTCGGGGCATGATGATTATAGGATGCTGACAAGGATTTTCACATAATACTCCTCGAAAGTATGGACTAACAGCTGACAGCACAGACTGAAACGATTAACTTTATTAATCACAGAAACGGAATGTAAGGGAGAAATATGGTGGGGGTTACATGGATGGATACTGAAAAATGTGAGGCAGAGAATGGGGGTGGAAAGGGGAACTGGCAGGTAGGGTTGACCAAAGAATACTGGAATGGTTTGAGTATATGGAAAAACAAAGTGGGGAAAGACCAGCAAAAGTGTGTGGAAAGCAGATGTGGATGGAGTGAACATGAGAGGAAGACAGAAAATGGGATGCATGGGGTCCTGCGTAAAAGGGAAATGTCTGTTGAGCAAGGGAAGGAGAGGGGCAGGAGATAAGAGTGATGAGCATTGTTGTGAATGCATTTCTCCTAATATTCTCCATTTCCCCATGAGGGGACAAGGAGGGAAGTCTGCCATGTAAATATAGTGAAGGTAGACCAGCTTCAGCTGTTGGGCCCTGCTGTGGATGTGCTGCATTGCTCCTGACCCAAGGAATTGGTGGGACAAGGATGGCCCTTCATCCACGAGGAGCTAAGATAACTTTGATAAGGGATGCAATGGGTGTGGGACAGGTGGAGGGTGTGCGTGCCTTGGCTGACTACCTCCCTTGTTTGGGGGGGGGTGAATGTGCAAGGTGAAGGGGGCTTTGGATACAAGGGGAATGTTTGTTAAGCAGAGAAGAGAATGAGCAAGAGTATGAATAGTAATTGTGACTGAAAGAGGAATTTGATGCTGCCTAAAGGGATTTCTTGTATATAAATACATACATATACAAGGGAGGTAGCCAAAATACAAAGACATAAAAACCACTCCCACCCATTCCATCCCCAACATACTCCACTCCCAGCACTTCCTGGATGATGGTCCATCCCCACATCCTGTCCACTGCCCCAGGTTAGAAGGAGTGCCATAAGACACAGCAAGGTCGCTTCATTAAATTGGCGACCCCCCCCTCATGCAGAAAAGGAGATGGGGAGAAATCCCTTCGTGCTGTGTCAATTTATTTATCATACATACTCCCTCACCCCCCACTCCCCCTCATGCATCACAGCATCATTCATGTACAACCATTCTCCACTCACCCCCCTCCTCCATCCCTCTTCAACAGGCTTTCCCCTCCCTCCCATAGGCTTTTTCCCCCTTACAAGAGAGGTAGCCAAAGTCAAAGGGATAAAAACCACTTCCACCCATTTCATCCCATCCCCACATACTCCTCTCCCAATCACCACACCACCTCTCCCTCCCTCTTTTCTTGGCTCCTCCTGGATGACAAGTCATCCCTGCACCTCACCCACTGCATGCTCTGTAAAAAGGGATAAGAGGGACTACCTCCCTTATAAGGAGAAGCCCTTGGTATATAGATAGATGGATGTTGTGGAATATCTGCTATGAATGAAACAGTGGGGGGGACCAGTTTTGGCCATCAAACCTTGCTGAGGAAGTGCTAGGTCTTGCTGGACTGACCCACTGACATGAGTACTAAGTGGGGGACAGGGATGCCCCTGACCCTGTCATCCACAAGGAGCCAAGACAGAAAGGACAACAAATGGATGTTAATACATGGGTGAAAGGTGGGTGGGTGGGGTGCATGCCCCAACTAAACCACCTTTACCTTACAAGGGGAAAAGGGCCTTTTATGGGGTATATATTTATCAACATCGCAGTTCAATGGATGAGGTGATGAGGGGGACAAACAGGAGGGTGGTAGGCAGGGGTTTTGGAGTAAAAGGATACTATAACAAGGGAAGGGGGTGAATAGAGTAAGCTGAAATGAAATTTGGACAAAAGTAAAGTGAAAAGAGCATTGAGCAAGTGGGGGTGATGGAGGAGGCTGGCTGGAGGCAAGTAGGGTTTAAATCCTGGAGGAAGTGGAGTTTTATGTATTTCAGCTCATGTGCAGCAGGAATGGAGGAGCCAGGGAAGTGAATTACAGAATAAGGGAACCAAGTAAATGTCTGGGAGGAATGAAAAATGTAACAAGAAACAGGTATCTGAAGATGAATGCAAAGAAAATATTTTGCCCATGAACTCTGTATGGGACAGAAACCTATAATTTAAGGGAGGCAGAATACATTTGAGATGATACGTTTTAGTAGTGGTTGGGGGTTGTGGATGGATCGAGTGAAAAATGAGGTTAAGTGGAAATCTGGGGTGCAAAGAAAGCTGGGAGAGGGCTGATCAAAGAATACTGGGATGAGAGAAGAAAGATCAGCAAAAGGAGTGTGGAAGACGGAGGTGGATATAGTGAACTTGAGGGAAAGACCGAGAATTGGGTGGATGGATGGGGTGAAGGGGGCCTTAGGTACAAGGGAAATTTTTGTTGAGCAGGGAAGGACGGAAGGGGGCAAGTGAATAGATGATAAACATGGACTTCTCATTGCTCTGTAACCGCCTTGAAGGTGTTGTATCTGCATTGCTTGTAACCTAGGTAGTGGGCAGAGGACAGGGATGACACTCCCTCCACGAGGAGCCACAATAAAAGGGGAAAACAAATGGGTGACAGGTGGGTGCATGCTTTGCCTAGCCTTTTGGTGTATGTCATCGTGTATCATAATTCTAGCAATTTTAATTAGCTGAAGATCCTTACCATTCAATTGGTAAAGAATTACCCAACCAGTGTGCTGAAAGAATACTACTCACCTTGTGAGCTCTAATTGATCTGCCCTGTGCTGTCAATGTAACATCCATGAAGGCCTCATCCTGTGCCAGGGATTCCAACACCAGGGTCATGTGGTTGTTATGGCGCAACTGGTAACTTTCTGGAGGGGGGGGGAAAATATATTTTATATATATATATATTAGGATACTCTCCAATGAGGTTAAACAAAAACCACCAGGTAACACTTTCCATCTTATAATGGCACATTTACTTACCATTTATGAATAGAGAGCAGTGAAAGTGATCACAAGCACCCCAACATACATTTTATCAATGGCTACACTCCCACCATTACACACAATTGTATATTTTTTCTAAGTTTGTCAATGGTGGAACTAAATACAATGAAAACTATGAAAAACAAAACCACCTAGAAGTTGTGTGAAAATGTAAAATGGTTAATGCTAATACAGTGATTGGCATCTGACCCAATATTACCAAACATAGCATTAACCCTGCAAAACCAAATATACAGTTATTCAACAATGAAGCTGCACTTCATGGCTACAATACCTCATGCCTCCCCACCCTAACATAACTACATCATGAAAGCAAGATAAGTATAACTTGCACAGAACAGATGGCAAGAATGAGATAATTAACAGATATGAAGAAGTAAATCTGTTATAACTGACTTTTTTCAACTTTACAGATGATGATAAGAGTAACTTCTGTTGTATTTTCAACTTCTATTCTGGTTAACATGTATATCTATGCAATTATTCTATATGTATTCTGTTCTATGTACATGGAATGGGTGGTATGGGAGGGGGATGCAAGGGTAATGGGCAGGGGATTGGAGATGACTGAAGAAGGTGGGGAGGGGTGGAGAGGTGGGCCAGTTGATGTTGTTTGCTGATGACTTGTGGCAGGATCAGGGGGGGTTCGAGGAGATTGGTGACAGAGTTGGGGAGGCGAGGGGAGGGGGTGCTACTATTAGTGGGGGTGAAAAGTGATAACATGTACAAGGGATGGCAGCAGTTTGGAGGTCAGTATTAAAGGAGAGAGAGGCTGGAGGAAGTGGATAGCTTTGGGTACTTTGGGTTGCATGTGACAGGGTGGGGGGGTAGGGTGGGAGTACAGGTGGAAGTCGATTGTAGATTGCAAGTAACTCTTGGGGGATTAGAGTGTGATGAGAAGTAGACATTTGGGAATGGTTGCTAAGAAGAGATTGTATGCATGTGACAGGGTGGGGGTACAGGTGGAAGTCGATTGTAGATTGCAAGTAACTCTTGGGGGATTAAAGTGTGATGAGAAGTAGATATTTGGGAATGGTTGCTAAGAAGAGATTGTATGCAAGGGTGATTGTGTGGGACAAAGATTATATGCGAGAGGAAAGGAGAGGAAGAGTTTAAACGTGTTTGAGATTAGGTGTCTGAAAGGTGTGATGGGGTTGCAAGGTTGCATGGAGTAAGAGGTGAGGGGGTGGGGAGGGGGGCAGTTTTGGGGTTGATGAGGGAGTATTGGACACATGGAAAGAATGAATGAAGAAAAATTGGTAAAATAAGTGTGGAAGGCAGAGGTGGATGGAGTGAACATGAAGGGGTGACCAGGGATGGGATGGATGGGGTGAAAAGGGCATTGAGCAAGAGGGGGATATCTGTTGAGGAAGGAAGAAAGAGTGACTGTATGTGGTTTCTGTGGTGCATGGAGAGGTGTGTGTGTGTGGGGGGGGGGATGCTATTTTGATGCAGCCCAAAGGGATTTCTCCCAATCTTCAATGCTTCTGCATGGGGGCACAGAGTGGGTGGGGGTTGCTTTTTAAATGAAGTGACCTTGCTGTGAATGTGCATCTTGCTGCATTGCTTCTGACCAGGGCAATGGGCAAGATGCAGAGATGACCCATCATCCAGGAGGAGCCACAATTAGTGGGAGGGAGGGAGAGGTAGATTGGAGTGGAATGGGTGGGAGTGAAATTATGCCATTTGACTTTGGCTACCTCCTTTGTAAGGGGGGGAAAAAGCCCTGGGTATATGTACATGTATGCATGCATGCATGCACTACTCTGGTTGCCACCAATCAATTCTATTCAGGACAGGGAGAGCCCTTATTCATGACTCCAAATTCCTCAAAGGAAGGAGAGGAAAAGGGAAGAGGAAGGACAAAGAGAAGGTGGATAAATAGGAAGAGGATGATAGACAAAGCAGGAGGAAGGAGAGAGGAACACAAGGGAGATGGAGCAGAAAGAGGAAAGGAGAAGCAGGAAGAGGAGAGAAGAGGAGCACAGAGAGAGGATGAGAAGGGAGCAGAGGAGAGAACAGGTAGCAAGGGGAGGGAGGGAAGAGGTTGGGTTACCAAAAACTGCAACAGATCCCCATTTGTATCTAATGTATATTCTTATGACAGATATTGTAAAATGATAACTTCTTCATCATCATTTTTGTGTTGTCTGTAGGGCTTCTCTCAAACATGGTGTGAAGATGCAGTCAAATGTGCTTCTTTTGGGTTGTTCAGAAACTGATTAGGTATCTTTTCTGCTGGACAAATTGTTTGCTAGTAATCTTAATACAGTGGAACTTTAATAATCTATAAGTCATTGGAATTTCTAAACTAGGGGCAATTGATTTTTTCAGATAATGGAGGGTAAATTGCTGTACTGTAAACTCTCCCATATCCTAACTGCCAGGATGAAGAGGGACAACCAGGAAGTCAGTCAAGTTAGTTGGGCCACAGAATGTTTGAATAATGGCAGTTCAAATATATGAGGGATTTGTACATAGAATGAGTTATCTGTGTACTAGTGTTAACCTCAGATACTAGTACTGTTATCACTATACCTACATAAGGGCATGAAAATCTTTGAAAGTTTGATATGGCCCAGACTGGAATACACAGCAGTGAAATGGTCACCATACTTAAAGATACAAGAAAAATAAAGATAATACTAAAGGTCTAAATGGCAAGATAAGGAAAAATTAAAGAAACTGGGACTTCCCACTCTGGAGGAGCAAAAAGAGAAAGTGGACAGGTAAGGAGTACTGGTAAGAGAAGAAAGATTGGCAAGAAAAAATAAATAAATGCATTAATAATAATAATAATAGATGTCAGGGTATGCAGTTGGATTAGAACATAACCCAACCCAACACTGTAAAAAGTATTGAAGGCAAGGTTTGGCAAATAGAGTAAAAGAGACAAGACCCCATGAGCATGTACACTACAACTTTGAAAATACAGAGCTGAACATCACTGGGTTACAGCCAAGACAGAAATCACACAATCTGCCACAATACCCAATGTTCCTGCACTCCCATCTCACCATTACAATAGTTGTGTTAACATAATAACTGTTTTCTTGCAATGTTTACTGTTATAGTTGCACTCCAAGGATTCTATTCAGGTTGTGATTTACTACAAGAAATTCTGCCAAATCAGATTACAACAATTATCTCAATAATTCTATGACATGTAGTAGCATTTTCCCCATGTTACCATGCTGAGGAGGTGTCACAGGTGAGACAAGTGGGATGGGCCATAAGTAATCGTCATTGTTATAATCCTAAAAAGATTCCTTTAATATAAAATAATTCGGTTCTTTTTTCATTTTTTTATTCGATTAATTTCTAAGCTCCTTTTATTTCTATTTTTTTCTTCACTCATTTCTTTCTTTATCCATACGTTTTTGTGATTTTACTATTTGTTAGTTTTGCTGTTCTGGATATTACTTCCTCTGCTATCATTCGTGATCCAAGTTTTACTTTTAGTGGCCTATATCGTTTTTCTTTTGAGTGTCTATCTATTCATGTTTCTTTGATTTCTTTATCCAGGGTTTGATCCTCCTCTTGAATCTCCTTCAGAATCTCTTTAGCAATCTCTTTTTTACTATCTTTCTCTCCGATACCTAGGAACATCATGCTTTTCTTTAATACCGTTGATCACAATGCATCTTTTTTTGTCCACTGTATCCCTAACCAAATTTCCTCTCTCTTTAATCACTTGGATTACAGTTTCCTTTGCATTCTCCTTAACTTGTTGTTCCCCTATTTCCAAGATCATTTTTGACTTTCCTGTTTCTTTATTTCTTGAAAGTCATTTTCTTTAATATTTTCTTCCACTTTCTCAGTCACTACCTGTATTTGATCCTTCATCTCTTTCTTTAATGCCTCATTCCTATTCATATCTTCATTTTTCAGTCTTATATTTTCTCCCTTTATCATATTCAGTTCCATTTTCAATTCATCTATTTCCCTATTATTTTCTTCATTGACTTTTCTTAATATAGCTACTTCCTTATATATATTTTTGCATTCACTTTTCAGTTCAATTATTTCATCTAACAATTTATTTATTTCTCTACTATAATATTTTTAAACCTGGGTTCTCTATCCGAGAAGACACCTTTGCTATATTTTTGGGGTCTCGTTCAGACTTTTTTTTTTTTTTCTTCTTAATTACACTAAGTGGGCCTCTATTGTACTTGCATCAAGACGTCACTTTGCAGTTTCCTTATCACTAAATTCGTTTGTTTCATCCATTGTTGTCACTGATTGTGCAAATATAATAACTGAACTAAGATACAAAGACTACATTACACATTAACTCCGATACTCCCTTCCTGTATGTAAACAACCAGGCAGCTATTGGTTGGTTCCAAAATAGTTCATCGTCAACTCACTAAATAGTGGTTTGGAGCGTATTTTGGGATGTCCTTCTTCGATCCCTGCTCAGGGGTGTGTGAAGGATGCAAGTAAATTGTACCATCACCACCACAAATATTGCCAACCACTTTCTGTCTGGTGTTGCACACACACACACATTGTACAAGAGTCAAAGTTGTGGTCTCTGAACAGGTTTATACTAGAGTCCTGCAGCACCAAGTTGACAATGAGAGAACTTGCTTCATGCATCTGTCCTATACCACTAGCACAAGTAGGTTACATGAGGAAAGTATCTTATTAAGGTACAATAGTTCATAGGAGGTCCAGCTGATGGGGGATTGCCACTACCTGGGCTCCTATGGGATCCAGGCCCCCCTTCAACAGACATTGGCCCCCCTACACTAGAAGGTGCTAGGGAAATGGGGGACAAGTTAACTTTGACAGCAAGACCCTAGAGCATAAACTAGAGGTCCTGGAGAGACATGATAAAGAGCAGAGAACTTTAGTGATTGTGGATGCACTGAAGCTGAACAAGAGTACAATTTGCACTATAAGGAGTAACATCAATAAAATTCTTGCCAATGGTTCTAAATATCGATATGCCCATCCTATGAAGATGCAGCAGCATACAGAGAAATGTTGGACACATGGACAGACCAACACATACACACTAAGAAATGAAGAAAATACTAGTGACACTGATAGGGCAAAGACTGGAGTATGCAGCGACACTATGGTCACCCAGTCCTAAAAAGAATACAAGGAAAATTGAAAGAATCCAAAGAGCAACTACAAAGATGGCCCCAACACTTTCAAAACTGTTATATGAAGAGAGATTGTCAAAACTGGAATTATCAACCCTGGAACAAAGAGAAAGAGGTGACTTGTTGACCATCTATAGAATCATGAGATGGAAATCCTTGATAGAGAAGACTTATTAAATTGGGATAAGAGAAATACAAGGAGACATGAAAGAACAGTTTTCCACACAGTAGTGGATGTATGGAACAAATTGGACAAAACAATTGTGTGCAAAAACCATATATGAATTTAAGACACTGTAAGATACAGAGATAGGACACCTTCCTGTAAGAGACAACTAGGTAAATACATGCACATGCTCCTTTCCTGTATACAATTAGGTAAACACACACACTACCAGCTAGGTGTTATGCCACATTGGCTGTTAAATTTATATGTATTTACCTAGTTGTACCTAGTTGTAATATACGGGAGGGGAGCTATGCTCGTGGTGACCCGTCTTTGTATCTCTCCGCATCAAGTTTTATCTTAAAATCTTGTATAGTGTTTGCACATACTGTTTTGTTGTCTAATTTGTTCCATGTATTTATTGCTCTGTGTGGGAAACTGTTCCTTTTCAAGTTTTTTCTATAACTATCATTTTTCTTTTTTTTTCCGTGTCCTCTCGTTTTACCGTTGTCCCACACTAACAGGTCGTTCCTGTCTAAAACTTCCATTCCTTTCATTATTCTGTAGATAGGCAGCAAATCTTCTCGTTCTCTTCTTTGTTCCAGAGTGTGGTAATGGGTCGGGGATTGGAGATGGTTAAAGGAAATGGAGAAAAGTGCGAGATAAGCCAGTTGTTTGCTGGCGATACTGCACTTAGGGTAGGATCAGAGGAGGGATTGAGTTGGAAGGTGTGCAAAAGAAGGAAATTGAAGATACATACATACATATACCAAAGGCTTCCCCTGCTCCCTTATAAGGTAGCCAAAAACTCCACCCATTACATCCCTATCACATTCCACTCACCTCCACCCTCTTCCCTCCCTGCATCTTGCCCACTGCCCTGGGTCAGAAGCAGTGTTACAAGACACAGCACATCCACAGCAAGGCCGCATCATTAAATTGGTGACCACCCCTCTCCATCCCCTCATGCAGAAAAGGAGAAGATGGGGAGAAATCCCTTTGGGCTGCATCAAATTATTTCTCACACATACTCCCTCAACCCCCATCCCCCACCCATTCCACCTCATGCATCACAGCATCATGCATATACAACCATTCTCCATTCACCCCCATCTTCTGTCCTCTCCCGTCCATCCTCAACAGACATTCCCTTCTTTCCCAAAGCCCATTTTACACCATCTATCCCTCTCCTCCTACGTCGACCCCTCATGTTCACTCCTTCCACTTCTGCCTTCCACACCTCTTTTACTAGTCTTTCTTCACTCATTCTTTCCATACATCCAAACCATCCCAATACTCTTTCACCAACCCTATCTCCCAATTCCTTTTCCAGCCTGTTGTCCTCACCTCCTCATTTCTCACTCTTTCATACTTCTCAGACACCTCTTCTCAAACATATTCAAACTCCTCCTCTTTTATGTTCCATATTTCTGCTCCATACAGTGATGTCGGCACAATCACTCCATACAATCTCCTCTTAGGGGACGTGGAGGTAGAATGTAAATTGGGAGAAGCAAGCAAATGCCTTGGGTAATTAAAAAGTGTATTGAGAAATAGACATTTGGGAATGGATGCTAAGAGAAGATTGTATGGAGTGATTGTGCCAACAGCACAGGTTTATAAATGGCAAATTTAAACACAGGGTCTTAATCACCCAGTTGTGGGTGGCAAAAATACAGAATCCAACAAGCAGAGAACTTTCTTTGAGGAAAATGGGGGGAGCAAAAAACCAGGTTTAGAAAATATAAATGTGGAAGTGAGGGAAGTGATCAATCTCTTGGAATCATTGGATGTGACAAAAGCTTCATGACTTGTAGGGAACAACTGGCAGACAAGATTCAGTCTTATTACATGTTCATTAAAAGAAGGCATTATGCTTCCTGACTGTAAGCAGGTGAATTTGGAGCCAATTCACAAAGGAGGAAATAAGGAAATACCACTAAATTATAGGCCAATATCACTGACCAGCACAACAGTGAAATTATGTAAAAGGACTGGCTTCAGATCTAAAAGGTACCATGTGTAGAACCTTTTCATTTTTTACTCAAGAATGTGGTGATGCAAGAGAGTGGTGGTGGGTGGATGTTTGACATGGTACCTCACAGTCAACTTATGTGGAAAATGGAGCATGTTGGAGGACTGAGAGGCAAACTACTAAAATGGATGAAAAAAAAATTGAAGGAAAGATACATGAGGACAGTAGTAACGAATGTCAAGGTGGAGAGCAGTAGAGTACAAAGTTCAGTGGTAGAATACTGCAAAAAGATCTTGACACTATTTTTGCATGGAGCCAAGAATGGGAAATAAAGTTTAATACCAAAAAGTGCAAAGTACTAGAAATGGCAAAAACCCATTACAAAATTAAAAGAGGAGAGAGATTTGGGAGTGTTGATAAAAGACAACCTGCTCCTGATAGACATATCAGCAAGATTGTGAGAGACATACAGACTACTGCTGAAGATCTAAGTGGTGTTTCACTATATGAAGAGATGCTGAAAAAATAATTGAAACCCCAATCCATCCATGTCAGTAGTATGGTCCCCACACAAAGTGAAGGATATATAACCAAGATCAAGAGAATACAAAGGGCAGCAACAAAACTAGCAGATAAACCATGTGAGGAAAACCTAAAAGTACTGGGGCTCCCACTTGAAAGATCAAAGAAAAAGAGGAAGTGAAGTGGTAGGATGAAGAGGTAAATTTGTCATTTGAAAAGAAGCTAACTCATGAGGATTGGTTACAAAGTAGAACTAGGGAAGAATAATATGAGGTACAGAAAGAAGTGAAGCATAACACATGGTGAGGGATTGCATTGACAGATGAGATCTCCTGATTAAAGATGGGAGTAAATTAAGAAAAAACATGTCAAAAGAATGTGAAGTAATAGTTTTCCATACTGATACATATCTGGAATAGCTTAGGTGATATAGCCCAACCTCAAACAATACAGGAATTAAAATCTAAATATAATAATTGGAAATCAAGGATATAGAGTAAGTGTACATGGATTTGAGTCTAGGTGGTATGTTAGAAAATTAGAGAAAAGGAGACAGAACCCAACGAGCATTGTTCCTTTCCTGTACACTACAATCCTTTCACGTGGTGGTCCTGCAAGTCCAACTGTGAAGCTGCTGCTAATTTTCAAAAACCCCTCACTTCCATCAATAGGATCAGCCCTGAGGGCTGAAGAGCAGACAACCAGTGACATAGAAAGTGACCCACACTGATACAATGCAAGCAAGTCTAATGTTTCTCCCCAGAGATATCTGTGGGAGATTCTGAGGATTGTTACCAGCTACTGTGCAGCTGTAGGTTTTCCACTCAGTGAAATTCAAGGCAACAAGTGAGTAATTCATCAAAGGTAACTAAATGGGACATGTGAAGGGACTAAGGATCCCCACTTTGTTTTCCTCCAACAAAATATCATACTAAGCCGACCCCTCATGTTCACTTCTTCCACCTCTGACTTCCACACCTCTTTTACTAGTCTTCACTCATTCTTTCCATGTGTCAATAGGGAAGATACTAGAAGTATGCTTGTGAGAATAAGAATGGATGTGTTAACACCGAGTGAAACTCAATTGAAAGGGAAGCAAGTTTGAAAGTGTGGTGGGAATAGAGTCAAGAGTGATGAGTGAATGAGGAAAGGAGAGGAACTGCTGATAAATGTGTAGTGGGAAGTGTCTTTGAGGACAATGTGGGCAGCAAAATTGGAATAGGAAAGATTAGATTTTGTGAGTTTTGAGAGGAATATAACGATTAGAATGTCAAGTAAGAACTATATAGTAATGTGAAAGGATGATGATGATGATGATAGCAAACAGTGTTTCAAGAAGAGAGACATACATACAGTACATGTGGAAAATAGTGGTGGTTGTGAGGGCATTGAATGAACAAGTTTACATGGGAAAGAGCAGGGAGATTGTTAAATCATTACCTGGTAGAAGGAAAACTGACATAGGAGTAGAAGTGAAGGAAGCAAAGAATTGCTGTACAGCTGACAAGGATAAAGAGATATAATATCAGAAGCTAAAGGAAGTGTGGGAGTTGATGAAGAATAAGGAGAGAAAAAGAATAACAAGAACAGGTACATTTCAAGGAGGAAGTGAAGCAGTAGGATGAATAAGTAAATATGGCATTTGAAGATGATCTAGCTCATGAGGATTGGTAGAATTAGGGAAGTATATGAGGTATAGAAAGAAGTGAAGCAAAATACATGGTGAGGGAGGCAAAGAGGGGACCAAATGTAAAGTAGGGTAGGAAATGCCAGGATGAGCAGTCATCCAAGGGAAGCCAAGAAAAGAGAGAGGGAGGGAGGGAGGGGTGGTGAGTGGGAGTGGAGTGTGTGGGGATGAAATGGTTGGGAGTGGATTTATGCCTTTGACTTTGGCTACCTCCTTTGTATATGTATGTAAAAAGATATTTTGGAAGGTGGTGAAAAGAGAGGGGGAGGGAATCAGGCAGAGGAAAAGGTATGGGAAAAGTGGGACTTGTTGAATATGGAGGTTAGTGAGGGATTAATAGTGGCAATAAAAGTTTGGAAAGTAATGAAAACTGGTTATTCACCTAGGTTAGATGGATGTAATTTGGAGCTTCTGACAAAGGAAAGAACAGTTATAAAGAACAGGCTAATGAAGCTATCTAATGTGTATGGCTAAGGGGGGGGGGGGTTTCTAAAGTGTAATTGGAAGATGAGAATGAATGGAGTAATTGGGGCAGAACAGTGTAGGTCTAGGTCAAAATTTTGTAGTACAGCAGATATGAGAGAAGATCTGAAGAAGGGAAATGGTTGAAGTCATGAAAAAATAAATGAGCCAAACCCATCCTAGATTGGCAGATACTATATGGTATGGTCCCTGCAAAGTGAATGCTGTAAACAAGATCAAGATAATACCAAGATCAATGACCAAAATGGTTCCCAGAACAAGGAGAGATCTGAAACAACAAACCTGCCAATACTAAAATAATGAGGAGAAAGAGGTGACTTCATTGCAGTGTCACTGAGGGGGGTAAACAAATTCATGTGAAAAAATGAAATGACCCAAAAAATAACAGTTTCCCATACACATTGTAAAATCCGTAAATATCCTAGAGGACATAGCTCAGGCTGGAACTGTACATTCATTACTAGGTATGAT
Organism: Oratosquilla oratoria; assembly: GCF_046742065.1. Classification (NCBI taxonomy): domain Eukaryota; kingdom Metazoa; phylum Arthropoda; class Malacostraca; order Stomatopoda; family Squillidae; genus Oratosquilla; species Oratosquilla oratoria. The sequence continues at coordinate 806,154 of NC_134794.1, read as the reverse complement.
GACTGACGAATAAGACAGGACCCAAGGAGTAGAGCTTCTCTCCTCCTACACACCAGTTATGTAAACACACATGCACTCTCACATCCACACACACAATTATAAAAAACATTCACACAGTTTACTATGAGAGAACCATAAGTGTTATAAATAGTTCCTGGATATATTTTAAATCTTCATCTTCCCGCCAAGACCTCCCAGCCCACAATCAGATAGTATACCACCGTCCAATCAGATAAAGCAAGCAATCTGGGCGACGACATAAGCACAATACAAAGATCGAAGGAGGGAGAGAAAGGGAGGGAGGGGGTCAGTTTACCTCTCCCCCCTCCCCCCCACACACACCCAGCATTTTGCTCAACCCTGCCGTGATGGCTATGGCGATGGCACAACAGCGATGGTGATCCGCCCGATTCTCGCTATCGCCCGCCATCCACGCCAGCGCTGAACGAACAACACTCACCCTTGTGAGAAGACTGATAACGCCCTCCGAAGCATCAAGTGGTCTTTCATCCGTCCTTTATGTTCTTCCCCTCCCCCTCCCCCCCTTCCCTATCGCTTATCTCTTGCTGGAGCTCTGACATGCAGCGCGATAGCATCCGTTAGAACCACCTCGCAGGATTGTGTGTGTGTGTGTGTGTGTGTGTGTGTGTGTGTGTGTGTGTGTGTGTGTGTGTGTGTGTGTGTGTGTGTGTGTGTGTGCATGTGTGTGCGCGCACGCGCGCGTGTATAGTGAGAATGGATAAGGAAGAGGAGGAGAAGGAAGAGGAGGAAGAGGAGGAGGAGGAGGAGGAGGAGGAGGAGGAGGAGGAGGAGGAGGAGGAGGAGGAGGAGGAGGAGGAGGAGGAGGAGGAGGAGGAGCATCATCTTAACCTCCCTCACCCCAGAGCCAGTACGTAGGCACCGCGTACCTTATGGATCTCCTTGGGTGTGTGTGTGGGGGGGGGGGGGAGAGCACTTCAGCGACGGACCTAACCACGCTCCCCCCCCCCACAAGCGCACATTCCTCCGTGTAACTGAGGACTGTGAGGAACAAATACGGCATCAAACTCCGATCTTAGTTATCCCAATCGAAATGGACCGAACGGAAGAAAGGCACTTACCAGGTTTCTGTTGGCTGGGTGTTGTCGGGTTCGGGGACACTGCCTGCTCGGTCTCTGGGGGGGCCACCAGGTCTGGGAACATGGACTCTTCCGTCGTCGAGGCTCCATCGCCACTTCGGTCCTCGTTGGTCGAACCTGAAAAAAAAGTTCAACATTACTATGGAACAGCGTAGACTGCTGGATCATCGACACAGATTCGTGAATGCACGTGACCGTCCTTTCGGAAGGAACACGTTGTTAAGAAATAACATTTCCGGAAAGACCATCGGAGCTCGCTCACACTAACGAAGCTCCTCAGGACCAACGACTCGGGATCTTCTCCTCCTCCTCCTCCTCCTCACCTTTGCTATCGAAATCTGTCCACAGGTCACTCGAACTGGAGTAACTGTTTGCTTTGAACTTGGGTTTACTTTCGCTATCGGACTTGGAACTTTCGTAGAGGGAGTAGGGCGAGCCCTTGGGCAGAAGCAGGGACGGCGGCGGCGGCGGGGGGGGCGGCGGCCCGAGAGGGCCCGAGACAACTAAAGATGGTGACTGCATGGGAGACGGGACCAAACGAGCTTCGGCACCTCGAAGACCACCACCGCCGGAGGGCGATGAGGAGGCTTGCCCTAAAGGAGGGAGTGGAGGTGGTAACGAAGGCTGCGTTACTGTCGTAGTGACTTGAAGTGCTGCCGCTGCCGCCGCCGCCACAGAGGTGTTCATGGCGATTTTGGACATTGCTCTGTGGTGTCCTCCTAACGAAACCAGAGGCTGCGAGGTACCGCTGTGCTGCTGCTGCTGTTGGGTCACCCTCAAACTGGCGTAGGCATTTGGCCTCGAAATATGCCTGGTGTGGTCCAGGATGTCCTGGAAACGCTCTGGATGGTGGTGCTGGATGTGCTTGCGCATGTTGGTGGTGTTGGTGTAAGCGCCGACGAAGGAACAGAGCCGACACATGTAGTGGCAGTTGTCCACCAAGGTGAAGTACCGCCACACACGGGAGGTCCGCCGGGTCGTCCCCACGCCCGTGGCGGCGCCGCCGCCGCTGCTGCCGCCGCCCGCAGCAGCAGCACCCATGGCTACGGCCGCAGCCGCCGCGGCGGCGCTGAGGCCGACGCCGAAGAGGCTGGCACTGCCCGGAGGCCCGTTTAAGTTCCGGGCCAGCGACAACCCACTACTCGGCGACCCGCCTGACCGATCCAATTCGGGCCGGTTGACGGAGGGAGGCGCTACGCCGCCACCGGACACAGAGACACCGCCACTGCCGCCGCCGCTACAGCTGCCGCCTCCGCCTGCTAAAGTATCGGGTCCAGATACGCTGCTCATGATCCCGTGAAGATAGCCGCCAGGGCTGGGCAGGCCATCCCCCGACATAATGGTGGTGGTGGTGGTGGTGGTAATACTTCGCGCCGTGGGGCACCCGTCAGGGTTGGACGTCAAAGGCGGCGGCGACGACGAAGAAGGCGCGGGCGCCAGCGACAGTGAACAGGGGCATTCGTCGTCACGCGTCAAGTTTGTGGACGAATACGGCGCCACACATGGGATAGAGGGGAAGAAAGGGGAGGGAGAAGTGGGCACTAGATGCACGGCTCGTCCACGGCTTAGAAAAGAGTGGAGGTGGGAGGAAGGAGGAGGAGAAGGTGGAGGAGCTGGTCTATGGGCGGATTCGGGGCTGAGGGTGTGGGGAGAGTTTAAAATAAAACCAATAGTTGGGTCCTGTGCGGAGGAGCGCGTCGAGCTCGCGGTTCCCGGGTCGCCTCCAGTTTGCGAGCAGCGTTTCTAAAACACCTCGGGCAGCTCCAATATCTGTCGGGCAGCAGCAGCAGCAGCACACGCAAGAGAACGCCAGAGGCACGACTGATACAACAAGACACAGCCACCCGCGGGGAGTCCGGCGTCACAACTGCTATCGCTACGACGAGAGGACGTGGCGGCGCGCTGTAGTAGCAGGCGGCGGCGGCGGCGGCGGCAACAGCAGCAGCAGCAGTATGGAGAGCGAAGAGAAGGTTCCAAGCCGCTGGGCGGGCAGCAGCAGCTGATACCGCTCTTGATATTTGATATCGACCGATACCCGGACTTCTCCTCGTTCTAAGAGCCTCGCCGTGGCTTCGGCTTCGCCCTCCAGCTTCTTTAGAAGACCATTTGACAGTTTTCGTGCCGCCTCGCCCGTCGCACCACCACCTCGCCAGTTCCTACCCCCCACCCCACCCCCGTGCGCCCACCAGGAACGAACCACTACCTGCCCTGTACTCTAAAAGATGTCACTACATTTAGCCACATTTATACCCACGACGCACAATACGAATATTTCTTTCTTTATTTCCATGTCGAAGTACTTCTCGGCGCCCAAGTCGGGGCCGAGAGTACTGATAAGCGATACAATGTGCGGCAACTTGAACAGAGGCGACGGATAACCGACAAGACTTTCGAGATACCGGCTCTGTACAAGGATGATAACTTGATAATGGTGATAATCTTGGTGATAAAGGCGTGAGAACGCGGCAAGAGATGACTATAGTCTCGAACCACGTGGTCCAGAAGATGCTCGGCGCCCCCCACCCACCCACCCACGGCGCCCCCTTTTTCTCCTTACCAAGCTCCGTTTTTGATTAACAACCCAATGTTACATGCAGCACTATCATCTCTCGCACGCATGCGCATTCTGATGGGCGAGAATCCGGGCGAAAAGAGCAAAAATATCAAGTTGATTCGCCCGCCCGCCCGCCCCACGGGTAAGAAGCGCGCAATCACACGAAAATGAGCTGGCGGCACAACCACCAGCACCCGAAATTTAAATAAAAGTCGTCGTCAGACCCAGCAGAAATTTTAAAGAAGATATCTGGCTCTCTTCGTCGTCCACTGATATCAGCACCACAAAAACCTTCGCTTACTTTTGATTTACTCCACTAAGCCAGATGAAAGACTTTTTTTTCTCTCTCTCTCTCCAAATGCATTCAAGGTTACACGACATTTCCTATACGAATGCCTCCGCGGCTGCTGCTGCTTCTTCTCCTTCGGCGCACCACCACCACCCCCCCTCACCAGCGCACGTCGACAGGGGCTGCAGCAGAGCCCAACTGGAAGAAGATTTAAGGCATTCCGTTTCAATCTTTCACTTGACCGTACATGTTTGGGTAGTGCGCGTGCTCACGTGGAAACAAAGAATTCTGAATGAAGTACGCACACTAGCATCTGAAATATACTTCAGTCAAGTGTTACAGGAATGATACACTATCTTGACATCCGTTTCTTATGGAATACTGTCGATCGGCATGGCGTGCGCCAGTTTGTATCCAGTATACATTTCATTTCTCGGCGGATGGACTCCGCTCCTGAGCAGGCGTGCTTGCACTTCTTATCACCTTATGGTTTTAGTACATTGAAGACTTCTTGAAATTGCCGCACTGCTGTAGGAGGTTTGAAAACTGATCTCTTAGAACCCTCCGCTACCATTTCAAGATTCCCGTTTCAATTGGCGCCCATCAACTGTCTACGGTGCAGTCCCGTGAAAATCCTCCAGCGGAACCCATGGAACCTTTTCCACCTTAATTACTGCACCCAAGGACAGCTGATGACCATGCGAACGCCCCCACATCCACTGAGGACGTTCCAAGAGGCTACTTAAGGCAGATTCTTACACATGTACTCTCCCCCAAACTTCTTTCCTCTGTGTCGATAACCCGAATGGCACCACCGTTTCTGTTGAGATCTGCCTGAGGCGGCAGCACACAACTCGACGAGACAGGTCGCTTCCAACGTCACTGCAGTCTACCAGACTCCTCAACAGTCAGAATTCCCTTCATGGCTTCGTCGTCGAAACGGCAACACGGAACTCGAATGTTTGGTAACCTCCTTTATCAGTCTCCTGCATAAGCCATAAGGCGCCGAGTAGCCACGGCCACAGACGTCACCTTTGCCCTATGTGCTTGAACAGTCGGGGCAGATAACCTCCACTGTTGGCAATAGGAGCTAGAAGTGTGGGACTCGATCCCGCAACCAGGAGAATACGAGATCCGCATGCCTCCCTCCGATGGCACCACCAGCAGCACACACTTCTTTCATGATGGGTGACGACGCGAGGCGTCCACTGGGCACGACCGACCGACCGACCGACCCAGGGTGGAGGGCTCAACGGATCCAGTGTCCCTAACGGCAACAGGAGGAGGAGGAACCACGCAGAGCCCAGAGGAAGACCGACCGAAGAGGAAGAAAGGTAGTTCAGATAGTCTCTGGCATCAAAGTCATCACTGCAGACCATTCAAGAAATTCTTATTTTCAACACGTTCAAAGGTGGCTGGAATAGATTTCTTCCTCTCACAAGATGTATCAAAATGGACTCGTCGGTATCTAAAAATAATATCACAATATTCGTAAATTCTCCACAATACAAGAAAAATACAAGGCCAGTGGAGTCCTGCAAGATAATAGTAGCTTCAATCATTCATTTGACCGTACATGTATGCGTAGTACGCGTGCGCACGTGGAAAAACGGGCAAAGCACGATGCTGTCCTACCGGTACCAGGAAGAATATGTCACAATGTCAGGGTGCGTTGGGCACCCACATGGGAAAAAGTCCACCCACAGGAACTCCCTGCAAGTGGATGGCCATGGCACCCAACCTGCTACGAGCCACTAGCCCCCGTGTTTGCTGCTGTGTCCCTCCCTCCCTGCCTGCCTGCAGGGCCGTACGTCACGCAAGACGCCAGCCCTGGGCTGCACAATGTCCCAGGCGGCGGCGGCGGCGGCCTCCTCCTCGACTACCAAGAAGGCCTTCGTTCCGGCCAGGACGAGGGTGGGCCCGCGAGGCACAGCTCAAAGGCCTTAGTCGAGCGCACTCGGAGCCAAGGAAGGACCACAACTGTCCCCAACCAAGCCAAGATGACTCCCACGACTCCTCTCAATGTCGAGTAGCTCCAGTTTCAGGACCTCGACCTCATACAATGATAGCTTGTCAGTTTCGAGATACATCCCACAGTTCTACATGTTAGTCTATCAGGTGGTACCAAACTACCTACGGCCCGCCGCCGCACTAGAAAAAAATAATAACAATAATAAGTCTCTATTTTGTGCCTTTGCTTTTCGTGTATTCACTGTACTGTATTGAACCTGATGGTCATGCTGTCTCCCCGCGCTCGTGTATTCATTTACCTCATTCTACTCATAATGATCTGCTTGCTGCCCTCTTCCTGCGTTTGAAATTTTTCTCCATTCATCTCTAGAATGATACACGACCGTAAACTAGGTATCATGCATGCAGGTAGCCTCTCAATGTTCCTACGTTTACCAAACATTTTCTAACCGTGATACGCCTGGGCGGATACCCAAGGAAGCGGATATGGATTGGAACAAGAGACTGGATGCCGCGAGATGAGAAGCGTGGAGGTGGGAGACCAGACCAGATGGAGAGAAGTTTGTAGGAATGTGTGGCAGAGGCTGGCGCAGCCGAGCGATTTATGGAAGAGGTCGCGAGAGAGGACTGGGGGGCCACTGACAAAAGGTATACGTCAACACTATTCTTTACACAAAGATTCCAACAATGATCCTGTGCAGGTAACTACGGTGTTTCTGAGTACGACCAACTCACCAGCCCAAAATTTCGTCCATACAATCGCACATGTCCGCACTTAGTATATACATGGATAAACAATTATACATATACATATGTATACTATATATATATATATGTATATATATACATATATAAATATATATATGTTGGTACATTATGTACCATAATGTCATTATGTCATAATGTACCAACATTTTTCCACCTTCATCATATATATATATATATATGTATATATATATATATATATATATGAATATATATACATATATATATATATAATATATATATACATATATATATATATATAGACATATATATATATACATATATATATATTGCTGGTAACCACTAAGGAAATCGGAAGAAAACAGTAGATTTCCTTAGTGGTTACCAGCAAAATTTGTGGATCACGTGTTGTTTATAGTTATCTTTCTGCATATATATATATATATATATATATATATATATATTATATATATATATTATATATATATTTATATATATATATTATATACACACACATTTCATCTCGCAACAATGGTTACCTTGGCAAATGGGACCTCTTGGTTTATAACGTAATAATTAACGAGTTTCTGGGTCCGTGCGAAAGTTGCACCTGTTCTCTCATCCCAATAAAAATACGGGTTTAAGGGCAGTTTGCCGGGCCCAAAAGAGGGCGGGAGGGGGGGGGCTGCTCATCATTATGATGACTCCCGCCATCCCCGAGGTGATGCCATGTACAAGACGTGTTGTCGCTAAGCGCCGCCGACAAGGGAGTCTCTCTGAGGAGGAGGAGGAGGAGGAGGAGGAAGGGTTGTCGGACACGCGCTGTCGTTGATTGGGCACCATTGCATGACCACCGGGCTAGTGACCGCTGTTTGGCAATAGTTATGTCTTTGTTTTCAATCATCTTCATACACACATGCTAATTCTACTTGGTCTGTTGTCCTTTCCCCCGTGTTGGTCTAGTATTGTTTTTAAAGGACGCCTCTCCGGGGGCTTCACGACGACGACCCGCCTCACCACAGAGCCACTCCTGTTCAAAAGTGGCAAGTCTTTGGAACGATGAGGGTTCCGGAGCTCCCGCCTTGTAACCACTACTCGGCACAGCCGCCACACAGACTACCCGGGGGCTTTGGCCGCTTGAGGGCGAGGATACAAGTCTAGCTTCTACAGACAAGTACTGCAGATTCTGGACAACGTCGCCGTAGTATGTCAGTGGGAGACACAGTCCAAGGGTCCCCTCATCCCATTGGGATCTAAGTGGGTGGGGTGGGGTGGGGAGTTGAATTATGCTTATTAAAAACAGTGGAAATATGAAACCACTCTCCTTCGTGTGCTAGATGTCCTTGCATGCGCGCGGGGGGTGGGGTGGGGGGGTTGCTTTCGACACATCAATAAATCACCAAAGTGATGACCAAATTATTTTCCCGGACAAACGACTTAGAGAGAAAGGAAAGACGACAGCAGGCAATTGTTGCAGTGTTCTGTAAATCAGATCTTCTAGTAGTACGTGGTGGTACTGCGAGTGGAGCTTTCCAATGGCAAGTAGAGTAGAAGGGGCGTTTCTTGTCACGGGGCGGGGCTGGAACGTCCTGTTCTTCTTAGGCGTGCTAGTGCCCTTTCAAAACGTGATTGTGACAACAGCAATGGATGCGTGTGGGTTTTGATCGTTTTCGGGTTGTCTGTTATTGCCAGCGCCGAACGAGGTGGATGCAGCCTGTCGAGCCGTCTTGTCGGCTCGTTCCTTTTCGGGGCTCCCATCTGGGTTGGAATCATGAAGAATCTAGCAGCGGACACTCATGAAAAACGCTCATTGTGAATCCAACACCTATGATTAATCTAGAATTTGACTGACAACCAGCAATATGAATTTTGTTTTATCTATTCATTCTTTATATGTTTGTTTTTCAATTTATTTATTTCATAATCTGTGTTTGTTTGTTTTTCAATTTATCTTTTAATAATTTATTTGTTTATCTAGTCTTCTAGGGTAAGCAAATTTATAACCTCATGGAATTTTTTTAAAGAATTATCTCGCCGTTGGTCGGTGGGCCACGATGATCTCTTACGACGCTAAGCGGGACCATCTGAGCAGGGTGGACAGAAGCAGGTCAGTATGAACCAACCATTCGGGAACGCCTTTACACCTTGGCAGGCCGCGTTCCCTGATGCCCCGGATGTCAAAACAGCCGCAGATTCGAGTCGACGAAAACTTTATGTATTTATTTTCCTCTTTTCTTTTCGTACGAATTCATCAAGGTGCACTCAACACGCATTCCTCAGCAGTCAACCCTGATCTACCTGGGTCTTTGCTGCATTCATTTGAAGTGCTACAGCTGTGGGAGAGATTTTCTGAGCACTCTCCCCTCTACGGAGAACGTTATGCTGTGATCACGGAAATCATAGCTGGCAAAACTTCTAGAGGGTGTCATGAGTGGAGTTCCTCGGGGTTCCGTTCTTGGGCCACTTTTTAGTCATAGTATACATAGATGACATAGACCACGGACTAAAATCTATTGTCTCCAAATTTGCTGATGATGCAAAATTGTGAGGAGTGGCGGCACATGATCCCTTGAATAAATAAGATATTCAAGAAGATTTGGATAAATCACAGCAATGGTCTGAGGGGTGGTTAACGAAATCTAACACAAGTTATGCACACAGATAAAAATAACAGCAAGTGCGATTACAAGTTATTTGGACATTAACTTAAGTGGATAGTGAGAAGGATTTCGGGGTAATTACCAGTAATGATCTCAAATCATCTATGCAGTGTATTTCAACCTCTGAGAAAGCAAATAAAATTCTAGGACCGATTGCGTGATTTTAACTTCAAAAGTCCATTTCTCATTCACAAGCTAAATCGTTAATTCGTCCACATTTGGAATATGCTGTTTCCGTATGGTCACCGAATCTCATTAAAGACATTGACTGATTGGAAAAAGTACAACGGCGAGCCACAAAACTTATTCCAAACATAATTATACGGAAATCGACTGAAATATATGAATCTGTTTTCCCTAAAAAAGCGTAGACTCAGAGGTGACTTGATACAGGTCTTTAATATTCTAAAGGGGATGGACATCAAAAGCGAGTTTTCACACTGAATGAGGATCCGACAAGAAATAATGGGTCTCAAATTGTCAGGAAATAGATTCAATTTGGAAGTGGGTCGAAACAACCTCGCCAACCGTATAGTTAATGAATGGAATAAATTTCCTGCAGAGGCAGTGCAATGTAGTTAAGTTCGACGCTTTAAGATTCGTTTAAAATCTATGCAAGATCCTGTAATGACTGCCATCTATTTTGTGTTTATTTGCTTGATTTTCATTTGTTAATTTATTATTTACTATTTGTCTGCTTGTTTATTATTTAACTATACCCATGCATTTTTTATTAATTATATTATTATAAAAACAATTATCATATTTTTCTCGCATCCGACCTAGTTATGGACCAAACGGTCTCTTGTCGGCATGCTTCGCCTTTGTAATCCTTTGTAAAACCTCACCTTCACCTCATCGTCTCAACGACAGTCGTCGTTACTTCCAAAGTCCTCGATTCCGTCGGCTGAAGACACTGTGGGTCTTCCACAAACATGTACGTCAAACAATTTCACCTCTTAAAAAATGTGTGTGTGGGGGGGGGTGTCTCCCTCGGTGCCCATGTTCATTTACAATTCCCAAAATACCCTAGGTGTAGAACCTTTGGTCTACCATGGAGACGCTATCAAAATCTTCGATTACGGCAGATAGTAACACTCACAATACCGTTTTCTGTTGACCGAGACTTGGCGACGATGTCCGACTTACCCTAGCGTACTCTTGCCATATTACGGTGACTTATCATTCGCCCCATTCAAAGATAGAAAGCTCAAACGGATACACAAGTTCGATAACTTCTGGGGAAAGTGTTCCTCCATTTACTACGCATGCGTGAAATGAACACAGCCGTTAAAATTATATTAATGAGTACAGAAAATTACCTGGAGAATACAATAGTCTATTCGTACGAGATGCTGACAACAGTTTTTATAAGGTCTACAATGTTTATTCAAATGTGATTTTTCCAGTGATGTACTTTTTCAATAACGTTTCGTACAATCACCACCACTGTAATGTTGATGGAAGATTCCGTCTTGTGTCCTTTCATATGCAAGGGAAAAAAAGTACACGGGGGGGGGGGGTTAAAATAATACAGAATACGCCTAACGGCAACCTTGAAATGCCCCCGCTCGTCCCGTGCACGCTTTGGCGCGCAACTTGCTCGGGTCCCCACCCCCACCCCCGCTGGCCGCAGCCGCGGCCGCCGTTGATGATAAGCCGCCTTGGCGCATCCCTCGAGATACGGAGAACAACGACCCGGTTTTCTTTTTTTTCATGATTCCTGGTTAAAGTCCCAATTTGTTTATTCTTCAGCCTCCCAAGCAGATTACTCTGGTTTCGTCCCGTTTTCACTACAATACCAGCATCAGTAGTGACTTTTTTCAACAACGGAAGTTTTTTTTTTTTTTTTTAAGTGACAAGGTATTTTGGGTCAGTTGAAGAACTGTCATCCAAGAACGCCCACAAGAAGATTCGTCACCCCATGATATCCCACCTGAAGGATAACCCCGGTACGTCAAATATCAACAGTGGAGGGTTATACTTATTGTCATCAACTTTCCAACCGAAGAATCGCCCAGGATGGCCCACATGAAGAATTGTCATCCTAGGATAGCCCACATGAAGAACTGTCCAAGAATCTTTATGTGATCCGGTATTTTTTCCATTATGCAGGGTTATTACTAAAGTTCTGTGTGTGTGTGTGTGTGTGTGTGTGTGTGTGTGTGTGTGTGTGTGTGTGTGTGTGTGTGTGTGTGTGTGTTGCGCGCGCGCGTTTCGTTCAAATCTGAGCCTCAAACTGGGGGGGGGGAAACCACTTTTTGGCCCTTACCCCTCTATCCCCTACAATAGGGGAGGCGACTGGAGCGCGTGGTTTTTCGGGTGTGGACCCAGGAGGGGCGACATTTGAACGAGACAAAAAGGAAAAACCAAGCTCTGTGGAACTTAACCTAACCTACCAAACTTAACCTTTATTGACATATTGCTTAGGTATACACTTCTTAAGTAATACAGATTTCACTATCAGCAAATGAATTCAGAATAAAACAAAAGTAATTAAACCTAATCGTAAATAAACAAGAGAGGGAGAACGCGAATGGGTCGGTATGCCCCGAGCACTCCCCCAGACGCATCAAGGCGAGAATGCCCAGAACCTCATAAATTCACCCTGCAGAGTGGAAATAAAGTAAATAATATCAAGTGATAATAAATAAATACACAAGTATATCCAAAATCCTTTTCGCCCTTATAAGGTCGAGTCAAACCAAACACCCAAAACCTATTCGTTGTTCGTTCCACGTTTAGCTCCTCATGGAAGATGAAAGGTCGGCCAGCTTGCGCTGATACAAGTTTTCTTACCGCCACCTTGACCACCGCCGTCGTCCGACAATTACATTCATTTGGCGGCTGCCAGAACAAACGCAAGAGTAGGGAGATTTTTTTCAACCCTTCACCGAGAAGCAGGGTTGCGGAGTCGGATGGTATAAGGTCCGACTCCGACTCCGACTCCTAGAATTCCAAGGATGCCGACTCCGACTCCGACTCCTTTGATTCCTCAGACTCCGGACTCCTTAACTCCTTGACCCCTATGTGGAAATCTATTCTGCAGACCCATATACCAGCCTCCCACACCTATTCAGGAAGCATTTTATAAATATTTTTCATGTATATTTTTTTGCGTGAAACATTCACTTGTATGATAAATATACTCACATTTACACTCACCCAGCTTTATATATATATATATATATATATATATATATGCACACAAGCACGTATATTCGTATAAACATACTGTATATATACTAAATATATAATGGTATTATTTATGCTCATGATCATCTACTAGCTTATGAGCACTTTCAAATCTGTCATGGCAGAGTTGCCACTTCAAGCTATATATTTTCTTTTTCCTTTGTGCCCCTCCCCTCCCCCCCAAAAAAAAAAATATCTGTTATTTCATGTCCATTCTCATCAACCTTCTATCACAATATTAGGGAAAAAATGTGACAAATCATGATGAGGAAAAGTTAATGGAGGATGCCCTACCTAGTACTTACTGCAGCATTAAATTGATCATGTTAACATAAAAACCAGGAATCAGTTCAGGAAAGAGAGAGACAACCTTCCCCTGTGCACACTGTTCATAGCTGCTGTTGTTCCTCCCCTTTTCAGTCATCACCAAATGCTGTGACATATGCTCTAATGTCATTCCTATCTGGCCTCTGAGACTGGTCAAAGTTTATCTCAGGGCATAGCTCCTACAAAACAGTAAACCAAACAAAAACACTTCCATTGACTTTTACATACATGAAGATGTACATGCATAGTGCATAAGTAGTGGATATTTACTATTGTCTACACTGTCATGTACATGTATACATGATGGAGTTCTAGATGTTAACATAATTTGAATTAATTAGACTGTCAACAAAGATAAAGTAGCTAGTTTAAATTATTTAAAGATAAAAAGGAATTTAAATTAATAATTATATTTATTGAATATTTATTAAAAATAGAAATACATTCCACTGGCTATAACTCCCATAGTATAGAATGAATGAAACATTAATACAAACTACATTCTGGAAACTTCCATAAATGGTATATATCCTGTAACTAGCAGTAAAACTATTCTATACTGGATGGTTATTAAAATTTCTCAACACAAAACATATCAAACTTGGAATAATGAGACCTACTGCTTTCTATTTGTACATTAGCAACAAATTATTTCACAGTGCACATCTATAGACAGTATTTTACAACTATTGGACTTAAGGAGTCGGAGTCAGATAAAAAATTCCGACTCCAACTCCTAGTACTCTTAGAAATCTGACTCCCAGCTAAAACCTCCGACTTTCTCCAACTCCGACTCCGAAACCCTGCCGAGAAGTACTGCAGGTGCTGGTAGCGGCCGAAAAGTTATACCTGACCATACTAGTAATGTGAAGCCGTCCCCTCCCCTCCCCTCCCCCCGTCTGCCTCTCAAGAACATGAAAATAGTTCGCCTTTGCTGCAATGGCACACGCCAGGCAATTTCATTCAGTTGAGGGCAGGCCTCGGGGTTCACCGCTGAGTGTTAACTATTATGTCTGTCATCAATTGATTATATTCAGCAAGATGGGGTGAGGTGGAGTGGGATATTCATGGTTTCTCTGTGGGAAATATAAAACCAAAGAAAAAAAAGTAAATAATAAAATAAACCTGTCCGTCCCTGACCAACCTAACCTGGGCTTTCTTTTTTTCAAATAAGGTTAATGACCAAAATAAACTCGTTAGTTTCATTCTACAGGTTCTTCTAGACCGACAGGTGTACCGATTACTTGATAGGATTAACTCTTATATTCTGACACATTAGAATATAATCACACACACGGGGCGGGTAATTTTGAATTTTTCAGCAACGACGACTCGAGAATACATAAGAAAATATTACTGCACCGTTCCATGAATATACACACACACATATATATATATATATATATATATATATATATATATATAATTATATATATGCAGAGACCACTAGGAAGAACACAGATGTGAATGTATCACGAAAGCGCTCGGACTCCATGTGCCATTAGCTTGAGCAATTTCCCATGTGTCAAACTTGATCTGTATATATACCACAACTTAGTACATATTTATTCTCTTGTAATCCTTGAAGATGTGATTATATTACAAAAGCGTTCGGATTCAAAGTTTTATCTTCTTTTCACTGTGGTGTTTAGCGCATATATCTTTTCAACCACAATTTACTTTTAATTCCGTGCCATCGCACTCGAGACTGAGAAGCTCAAAGGAGGTACATATTGGAAATTGAAACTTGGTCGAGCCGAGGACTTGAACTCAACTCGGACTTGACAAGGTGTCATTAACTAAACTCATTACGCTATCAAGAGAGATAACGAGTTTAGTCAATGACACTTTGTCACGTCCGAGCTGAGTTCGAGCCCTCAGCTCGACCACGTTTCAATTTCCAATATGTACATTCTTCGAGCTTCTCAGTCTCGAGTGCGATGGCACGGGATTAAAAGTGAATTGTGGTTGAAAAGATGTTAATCTGTTCACTGGGAACCAGTGTATGCATATATATATATATATATATATATATATATAAAATAGACGGGTTTTATTTCAGGATTACATGAACTAGATGATTACCTGTCAGGAGAAAAACCAGACATAATGGATTGTGTTGACGAAATTAAGGGGTCCACTATTACCAGTGTTGGACATGTATAATCTCTAGCATAGAAATAGAGAGGAGAAACAGGGTGGAGTCATAATACCCATCTACTTTTGACAATTCGTTCACAAATTTTTGCTATTGTACTTGTTAGAGAGACTGGTCTGTAGTTGGTAGGGTCTTCTTTATTTCTCCCTTTATATATAGGTACTATATTTGCTTTTTTCCAATCTTCTGGGACTTTTCCTTCTTTCAAAGACCTGTTTATTATACTATGTATTTTGTCTGCCAGTTCATTCCTGCATTCTTTCAAAGTCCAGTTTGCTATTTCATCTGGTCCATGCGATTTTCTGACATCAAGATTACTCGTGTTTCAGTATTTCATTCTTTGTTACTTCCATTTCTTTCATGGGGGGGACTTTCTATTTCCATTCGATCTCTTCAGCCTTGTAAACACCGATTTAAAATCCTTGTTCATAATTTCCGCCATTTCAATTTCCTCTGTGTATTCAACTCCTTGTCTTAATTTCTCCAAATCTTGTTTGTTTTTCAGTTTGCTGTTTACAAATCTGTAGAATAGTTTTGGTTGATCTTTACATTTTTCTATGACATCTTTTTCATATTTTCTCTTTTCCTCTCTGCATGCTTGTACATATTCATTTCTATAACAAGTATACATTTTCTATTTTTCAGGTCTTTTGTCTTTCATCAATTTGGTCCAAGCTTTGTCTCTTTTATCTTTAAACTCCCTACAACTTTTGTTGTACCAGCACTTTACATATTCTTTTTCTTGTTTTTGTCTTGGGACATACTTTTCAACTCCTTTTTTTTAATTTTTGTCAAAATATTCCATTTCTCTTCCACTGTTGTTTCTTCTTTGTATATTCCTTCCCAGTTTTCTTTTTGAAAGAATTCTCTTATTTTATCAAAGTTTGTTTTTTCATACATCATTCTTCCTTTTCTATATTGTTCATTTCTTTTCATGTATTTTTCCTCATTTAGTTCCAGTTCAATCAGTATATGGTCACTTTTACTTATTGGTGTTTTATATTCAATCTTTTCTATTATTCTAGGTTCAGATGTGATTATTAGGTCTAGTCTCGATGGTTCTTCTTCATTTCTATACCTAGTGTTCTCCTGTATCCACTGTGTCATTGTATGGTCAATAATCATCTCAAGTAGAACATTTCCCCATGAGCCGTCTCCACCCTTTACTGTCATCTCTTCGCAGCAGACTTCTTTGCAATTAAAGTCGGCCATCATAACTATTCTTCCTCAATCTTCCATTATCTTATTTAATGTTATCTTTGTGTCCTCTAACATACTTTTATATTTTCACTCTTCCCACGAGGCTGTTTTTGGAGGCACATAATTTATCACAAACTTTCTGTTCTTTCTGTTCTTCTTCCACTTCGATCATAATCATCTCTACTGTATTCTTTCCATATAAGACACTTTTCACGTTTATATCCTTCTTAGTCAGGAACATAACTCCACCCCCTTGCTTTGTCTCTCTGTTTCTAATCCAATAATTATATGCGTCATGTCCTACACTGTTGGGTGGTAGTAGACCTTTTAATTTCGTTTCTACAATTCCCATTATGTCCAGTTCTTTTTCCTTCAGATAATCATTCAGCTCATTCAATCCTGTTATTAATCCATCTATATTTGTGTAAGACACTCTTAGTTTTCTGCCACTTCCATTGTATTCTCTGTTTCACTTGTTTTTCTCAAGTATGTCGAATTTCCTTACTTTCATATTCACTACTCTCCAATAGAATTTCTCTTTTTCTGACTCTGTTCTGTTCTCGCTTTTTTCCTTAGCTTATTGTCTTTTAATTTTTTTCTCCTCTCTTTCCTCTTTATTAATTTCCCTTTTTATCCATACCTTTACATATTGTTCACTTGCTGCTAGTTTCCCTGTTTCTGATAAGATATTCTCTGCTGTTGTTTGTGACCTGAATTTAATCTTAATTGGTCTGGTCTTATCTGTACTATACTTTCCGAGTCTAAACTTCTCTTCAATTTGTTTCATGATTTCAGGTTCATCTTCCTAAACTAATTCTAGTAATCTGCTTACTTTTTCATTTTCCTCATTGATTCTTGTGGTTCTATCTGGGTTGTGTTTCTCTTCCATTCCTACTATAATTATACATTTCTTTTTATCTGCTAAGTCTCTTACTATATTCTCCTTTTGTCTCATCACTTTAATAACCGAGTCTTCAGTTTGTTCTTTCATTTGCTGTTTAATTATGTCAGTAAATGCAACTTTACTGTTTTCTTGGATTGTCCTCCAACCCTTAGCTTCTTTAGCTATGGCCTCTTTGTTGTCTTTATTATTCCTCTTTAATTCTTCATTCTCCTCTTTTACTTCTTATAACTGTCTTTTTAATTCTTCTATTTCTTTTGTTAAGTTTTTGTTCGCCTTTTCTAATTCTTCCAATCTTTCAAATCTTTGCGCAATGTTTGACATTCTACTGAACCTAATCTGCCAATGTTCGGTCATTTGTTCAAGTTTTTGTTCTAGTCTTGCCAGTCGGGGGAGGTTGGTATCCGCGCCCCCCCCCTCATTAAATCCATGGAAATTATTATCCTCACCTTCTATTGTGCTGCTCTTATCTATGTTTCTAATCTTTACATTTTTGTTAGTCCCTTCATCTTCACTAAATTGCTCTGGCCCACGCTTGTTTACATGGCGTCTGCCTGCCTGGACCAAGTCCTCTTCTTCCTCATTTCCTTCCATTTCCCTCAGTAATCCCTCCCCTTCTCCTTTTTCCTCACTTTCCCACTACACCACGAGCAATCCCCTTCCCTGCAAATACAATAGGTACTTCCTTTGCGTTGAGATCCACAAAAATTTCACCTTTTCTTCAGGACGTCAATCCTCGCCGTCTGTCTGACGTAAGTGTGTGTGTGTGTGTGCGTGTGTGTGTGTATTTACCTAGTTGTATTTTATGGGAAGGAGAGCTACGCTCATGGTGTTATGCCTTTGTATCTCACAGTGTCTAGTTTGCTCTTAAATTTGTTAATGGTTTTTGCACACACTATTGTTTCATCCAGTTTGTTCCAAGTGTTCACCGATCTGTATGGAAAACTGTTCTTCTTCAGATCTCTTCTATAACTATCTTTTTTTTAGTTTCTTTCCATGTCCTTGTGTTTCTCGTCCCAATTAACAAGTCCTTCATGACTCTATAGATGGTCAGTAGGACCTCTCTTCTTTGCTTCTAAGCCAGTAACTACAATTAAGCCAGTCTCTCTTCATATGACAAGCATGAAAGTACTGGTTGCTCTCTGAAATTCTTTCAATTTTCTTTATATTCTTTTTGGTACTGGGTGACCACAATGTTGCCACATATTCTAATCTAGGCCTTATCAGTGTGACTAATATATATATATTTTTTTTTTATCAGATGACAAGTTGTTTGAGATAATTACTCCCAGATCTTTTTCAGATCCCACTTTCTTTACCTCCTTAGTTCCAATTTTATATTGTCCTGATATTTTATTTTTACTTTTTCCGAACTCCACTATGTCTTAATGTTGAACTCCACTTCCCATTTCTGACTCCAATTCTAAACCTTATTCAGGTCTTCCTGTAGTGATTCGCAATTCATTTCGGTTTTTACTTCCCTCAACAATTTAGCATTGTCTGCAAAGAAGCTCATGTAACATTCCACATCATCATCCATGTCATTCACATAAATAGCGAATATTACTGGAGCCAACACAGATCCTTGCAGAACTCCACTAATCATCTCCTTCCAACCTGAATATTTTTCTGAGTACTACTCTCATCTTGTGTGCACAAGTGTGTGTGCACATGCGTGGATATCAATAAACAAAAGACTGGCATCATCTTTGCAGCATAATGGTTTTCAGATGTCTTTTCACTTTAACCAATAATTTGCAAAATGCAGCTGCTCTGATCATTTGTGTGTGTGTGTGAGGGGAGGGGGTCATTTAATTGATGCTTATTTCTGGATTGCATTTGTTTAACACCCTAGAGACAGAGATAAATGCATTAGGGACTGATTCAGTGATGCAACTTTAGAAAAATACATGATTATACTGCAGCTGAATACTTACTTCTACCTTGCGTACAATGAATTGAAAAAGTACATTCATTTATTGGGAAATTGCACCCAATGCAACCTGTTCAGCAGTGCAGAGTCCCTTAGTTCCCAAGGATTCCCCCCATCTATACATTTGCATTTGACAAGTATTGTCTTTGAGCTAACTTCAACACTGTTTCAACTCATCTGGCATCCACCAACTCCTGGTTTCTGTGGTGTGGCCATTCGTGCAAACTTACGTGGGCCACCCCCCACCCTCCAAGACAACATGTAATGGGGGTACTGTAGACCACTTTAATCTCTTGCTGTGGAAACGGTGTCTGAGGGTTTCAGGGAAACCACCGTATTGTAGTCAAAACATCTGTCCTATGTCAAGACCTCAGAAAGCAAAGTTAAATACATTTCTTGTTAAGCAACAAAACGACCTTCACGTGTACTCACACTTCGTTATGGTCTTAACCGAGACTCCACCGACGGTTGCAAGACTGCACAAGACATCTTCCCTGAAGACTCTGCTCCCCAATGAAGTTCCATTGGTCTTCTCTTGCGAAGAATGTTCTTTCCTGATACAGCGACGTTCAACACCATCCCCCAGTGGTCGGTCCACCTTTTCAATGGCGTGTTTGCTCTTCAGGTGACGGATCAAACCGCTTGTGGACCACCCCCGGCACTTGATCAAGGCCTGGCACCTTCGGCATCTTCCCGCTTGGTTCTCTCTTAGTTTCTCGAAATACTGCCATGCAAAGGACTCGCTCCTAGCTGAATCAGACATAGTTCTTTTCTTCTTTTATGTGTGTACAATTTGCATCTGAACCTATGTGTATTATCCAACAGATAACTCACCTGAAGAAAACCATACATGCATTATATGTATTTATATATACATATATAATAGAAGATGACTACACTATTAAGGCAGCTGATAATCTTCTTTGTATTTTCCAATTGCCTAATGAGACCTTTTCCATCTGGAAAATGTGCAAAGTCAAGTTCCCCAAAATCATCCACTTATTTTCTTTTGACGCTTCATACTCAAGGACACATTCCCAGAAATGACGACTTCCTGGAATAACTACACTTGTTCTTGCAGAGAATTATCATTCCTGATGATGTCTCATTGAAGACAACACACCAAGAAAATACAGGAAGAACAAGTCTGGTCAACTCATGCTGGCACTTTCCACCAAAGATACAAGAATTATTGCCAGAAAATTGGAACATGGAAAAAAGATGAGCAACCATTAGCCTGCTTTACCTAATTCTACATGCATCAGAGAGAAGCTCCCCCAACCCCTCACTCTCCCACAATTTATATATAAACATATATATCACACACACACAATTCCACAAAGTGGTATGGAGTAATCTTATAGTTTACTTGCAATTGTGGGAAAAAAAATAATGTTTAGTCTTCCAAATGGCCAATTTCATGTTCTACATATTACTACAGAAGAGACGAAAAAAGAACAAGCCAACATGAAACCATATCTAGCTGACACATAACCTCTGCATCTTGTATAAAAATCACCCCCATGTGTACTCAAAACACCGTAACTCTGCATATGGCTCAACAAGACAAGGCAATTTCTGGAACCATGCCATGGATTTCATTATATACTTTAGACCCGTTGCCACTCAATGGAATGTATTCCAAACAACACAGGGTACTCTCCATCCTTGACTTGAATCTATTTGTCTCTATCAATCAACTGACTGATCAAATGTTTCCAATTGGCCCCGTGTCCCCAACTGAACAAAATCAGCCTATGAGGAAACACTCTGAAAGTAGAGTAAACCCTCTATAAATCAGATATGTATAAGTCAGATATTGGATAAATCGAACTCTATAGAGCACACATTGCTCCTTGGTCAGTTTACGTCGTGTCACCCTACCCATCGGACGTACAGTCATTTGGCTGATCCTCACTTGTTATCCACTGCCCTATTTGTACTTTGTGATGGCTTCCAAGGCTAGTCTTCTACATCGTCCAGAATAGAAGAAAGGAAAAGTCTCGGCATGAGTGAGAAACTGAAGGTGATAGAGTTGTTATCTAGACTTTGCAAAAGCTTTTGTTACTGTCCCCCACGAAAGACTACTTACTAAATTAGCTTCACACGGAATAAGTGTTAGTCTACTAAGTTGGACTAGTAATTGGAAAAATGTAACAAGTGGAGTTCCTCAGTTCTTGGGCCACTTCTATTCATAGTATATATAAATTATATAGACCATGGACTAAAATCTACCATTTCCAAATTTGCTGATGATACAAAACTGTGCAGAATGGCAAATGATCACTTAAACCAACTAGATATTCAAGAAGATTTAGATAAATTACAGCAATGGTCTGAAAAGTGGCTAAAGAAATTTAACACAAGTAAATGCAAGGTAATGCACACAGGTAAAAATAATAGTAAGTACGATTACAAGTTATTTGGATATTCATTAACAAAAGTGGTTGGTGAAAACGATCTCGGCATAATTAATTATCAGTAACAATCTCAATCATCCAAGCAGTGTATTTCAGCCTCTGAGAAAGCAAATAAGATTCTAAGACTGATTGCGCAATCTTTTGACTTCAAAAGTCCATCTCTAAATTAACAAGATATATAAATCATTAGTTCATCCACATTTGGAATTGCTGTTTCTGTATGGTCACTGAATCTCATTAACGACACTGAAAGATTGGAAAAAGTACAATGGCGAGCCACAAAACTGATTCCAAATATAAAAAATAAATCACACAAAAATCGACTAAAACATGTGAATCTGTTTTTGCTAAAAAAGTGTAGACTCAGAGGTGACTTGATACAGGTCTTTAAGATTCTAAAGGGAATTGACAACATCAAAAGTGACAAAATTTTCACACTGAATGAGAGTAAGACAAGAAATAATGGTCTCAAACTGTCCGGAAATAATCTAATTTGGAAGTGGGTAGAAACAACTTCGCCAACTGTATAGTTAATGTATGGAATAAAGTTCCTGCAGAGGCAGTGCAATGTAGTTCAGTTCAAAGCTTTAAGATTCATTTAGATAAACACCTAAGCAAGATGCTGTAATGACTATCATTTATTTTATATTATTTGTTTTGTTATCATTTGTCTGTTTATTATTATTAGCTTGATTCTCATCTATTATTAGTTATATGTCAATTTATTATTTACCATTTACCTGTTTGTTTATTATCTAACTATACCTATGCATTTATGTATTCTATTTATTTACATTATTATAGTTTTTATTTACTTATTTATTTATTATTACTATTATTTTTTTTTTCCATCTGAACTAGATATGGACCAAAAGGTCTCCTGTTGGCATGCTCCACCTTTGTAATGAAAAAGGCACCAAGGGGGGGACCTCATGATCCAATTTGACCTTAAAAGATTGATTCTCCATGATATTTTGCATGCCAAGGACCAAATAAGGAAAGTAGTAAAAAAATAAAAAATAAATTGAAGGTGGAAAGGCACAGGAAATGTTTCGCTCATGACAACTCCCCATGAAAAATTAGACAAGGCAGTTTATAAGTGGTACGTGCAGCAGCATGCTGAGGGGCTTCCTGTGAGAGGCCTGGACATTCAAAATGCTGCACAACACTTAGCAAACCACCTTGTGATCCAAAAATTTTAAGTGCAGTGATGGCTGGCTATGGTAGTTCAGGAGGCACCACGACTTAGGGAACCCAGCAATCACAGGTGAGCTGCTGAGTGTTGGTGCTAATGCTGTGGACCCTTTCATTGCAAAATTGCATGAGTTGATGGTGCAATGCTGTCAGGACTGGACTATTCTGGCATGCTCTGCCCAGAAATACCCAGACCTTCAAGAAAATTTCTAGCACTCCTGGACACAAGTGACGAAGGAGTGGCTATCAATTCTGGCATGTGGAAATGCAGACGGCTCACATCGTCTCAGACCTGTGATTGTCAACAAGAGCAAGAAGCCTCTCGCCATCAAGGACACAATGAATAGTGGAGTATTATGGGGCTCCTTAACTCCTTGTAACCTGAGGTTACAAAGTTATTTTTGATGAAAGAGCATAGAAGTAAATGTAGTTTAAATTTGGGTGCTAAAAAGTGTTTGTGATTTTGTGTGTGTAGCAGGATAAGTCAGATAAATTGGATCCTTGGATATTTCAACAATTGATCCAATTTTTAGAGATTACTGTAGTTCAAAATCTAGTGCCAGAATTCCTCTTGGGCAGGTGTTCCGAAAGTAGTGCCTCAATACCCCCAGTATCAAAACCAGTTCTTGGGGGTATGAAAAATAGGCATCCTATTATTATTATTATTATTATTATTTTTTTTTTTTTTTTTTTTTTTTTAAAGAGTACTTCATTCATTTATTTACTCAATATAAAATAAAAGTCCATACAGTTTTTTGTACCAAAAATCAAAAGATATTGGAGAATGGGTATAGGGACTGAAAAACTTTAGGAACCACTACTTTTGGGAGAAGGAGGTATGGGGTGGTGGGCACTTCACAAGTGGGGTCAGAAACCGACAACTTGTGGCAGTCAGTGGATCATACAACGATTTTACTGGGCATTGAAGCGATTCCCGAGAGGCTAGGGAACAGAAGTGCAAAAGTGTGAGGATGTAAGACAACACAGGCTACCAAAACCAAGTCTGTTACTGTTTTGATGGTTTACTCCTTCAACACATTGACATCATGTTGACCAGTGCCATACAATTCCATTCAAATGAAACCACACCAGAGATAGGCTGGCAACCAGCTTGAGGATTCAAGGGTCACTCACTCCTCAGTAACATTCTCATCATGCTGTTCCATCTGCTGACGACCTAAATAAAGGATGCATCAATGCTGCTTCATGTTGGAAAGATACTCACAGAAGCCAAAACAATAGGACCCCTGGGGCATTCTCTGTCAGATCAAGAAGTGCCTAACATCCTCATCTCACTGATTTTGCTGAAATTCGGTTTACAGGTAGTTTAAGGACATAAACAAGTTTCTGAAATTTTAAGGTCAATCCAAATAATCATTCAGGAGATATGACTTCAGATATTTTGAGGTCATATGAGAAATCACTAACATTTGGCAACCAATAACTTGGATAATAAAAATATGTTATATAAATGTATATATATTCAGAATCAGAAAATTGTATATATATTCAGAATCAGAAAATTGTATATATATTCAGAATCAGAAAATGACAAGGAATCCAAATTTTAGTTTTTAAACTCTAGGTTGGGGAGAAAGAAAAAAAAAAAGAAAAAAAAAAAGAAAAAAAAAAAAAAGTCAAAATTTGACCCCTGGAGAATTAAAATTGAAAAAAATTATAAGAAAAATTAAGGCATAAGCTTTGGCTATTAGAATCTGTATAAAAAGTTTATGCTAGTATATTTCATATAAGCACATAACTGTGAAAAATATGCAGTTGACCTAGAGTAGTTCTAAAACTGATATTTGGATTCCTTGTCTTTTTCTGATTCTAAATATATATTTACATTTACAGCTATGATGTTTATCACCCTTGTATGACCTCAAAATATCTGAAGTCATATCTCCTGAACAGTTGTTCAGATTGACCTTTAAATTTCGGAAATGTGTTTAGGAAGTAAATTATGAACAAAATTTCAGCAAAATAGGAGAGATGAGGGTGTTAATTTGAATTTTATGTTGATCTCACAGAGAATGCACCCCCATTTATGTAACCATAACCTCCAGAAACTTCTTATAAGATATCAATCACTTTGTGACATGTATGGCTTCTACAACACACTCCAAAAACCCTCCTGCCATGCATCTAAAGGATCTGTAGTCATCTCGTGTCACTGAGGCCATGACTTGCATGATCAAAGCAAAAGAAGTCTAAACTTCAAATGCTTAGGTTCAAACCCCATCTTTTTTCTCTCCCTCACTACCCACTTTGATATCATATATATACAGGTTTCCCTCACTACTCACTGGTTCAATATACAATATTTCGATGATCCTTTTGAATACCACTCGCTCATTTTTCGATGTAGGTGCTCAGTGATACGATCCCCAAACCATAAACAAATGCACCATGATCGCCGTGCCACCCACTCTCCATTGGCCACCCATCGAAATGCGCTCCCTCAGCCTGTGTGTTTTGTGCTACTATTTCACATTCACCGTTGCTTTTACAAGAGTAATACATAATGTGATGGCTTCCAAGTGGCCTGCAACAACTAGTACTGGTGAGATAAAGCCCAAAAGACTGAGGAAGAGTTTATCGTTGGAGAAAAATTTGAAATTATTAAGAGCCATGAAGGAGTTGAAGGGGCCAATGCCATCAACAGAATCATGCAGTTGCCCCAATCAATTGTCTCCACAATAATCAAACAAGGAGACAGTGTAAAAAAAACCTGATGAAACAGCTCCTACATTAATGGCAAAGACACTGATGAGGAGATGGTGAGACTTTTTAGGATGTGGATCGATGACCTGTCTTGATTTATAATCACATAAGAAGGTATATGGGTCAACTTTCAGTGCCAGTAAGGGTTGGTTCGACCGTTTTAATACCCAAGCAGCCCTACACAACATCAATATGACTGGTGAGGCAGCAAGTTCTGACAAACCTGCCACTGCAGCATTCATACCAACACTGAAAAAACACATTGAAGAGTGTGGCTATAGTGCCAAACAGGTGATAAACTAGGACGAGACAGGCCTGTATTGGAAGAAAATGTCATCTTGAACCTTTATTGCAAAGGAGAAAACAACACCAGGATTTAAAGCATCCAAAGACAGATTAACCCTGGTGTTGGGTGGTAATGCAGCTGGGCACCTCAAGCTGAAGCCTTTACTGATCTAATGCTGTGAAAACCCAAGGCCTGGATGATATCTTCTATGAACCAGCACTATGTTGCAAATTATTTTGTCCCCTACACTGTGTGACTATGATGCCAAAGAAAACATTGCCAACCATTTCCTCCTGCTGGTTGACAATGCCGCAAACCTCTTTTTCTGCCTACTGGGGAAACCACTGTATAAAAAAGTGACTCATCTTTAACACTACCTCCTTGGATGGCATGGAAAAGTGTTATATATCTCTCAATATAGGCCAGGCCAAGGCTACGCTCCCCATTAAATTAAATCCTATTAAAACTTCAGTTTGTTATCTGATCATTCATTACTCAATCTGGTTTTCTGGAACGTAACACAAGTCGTATAGTGGGGGAAACCTGTATGTATGTGTGTATGTGTATATATATATATATATATATATATATGTATATGTATGTATGTATATCACATATTACATGGCTTCAGTCCCGAACTCTATCCCCGGTAAGTGTTAGGCACAGTGTCGCACTTCAGTGCTAGCAAGTGGTCAGTATGGAGAGACACACACACACACACGGGCTTTAAGACTTAAGATCATGGAAGTAAATTAAGTAAGACCATGTGTCAAAAGGATGTGAAGAAATACATTTTCCATATGGATGTATGTGGAATAGCTTAGAAGGTGATATAGCCTAAGCTCAAATAATACAAGAGTTCAAATATGATATTTGGAAATCAAAGATATAGATCAAGTTGGAACCATACATGAATTTGATTCTAGATATATTAGAATATTTGAGAATAGGAGACAGGACTCAATGAATGTTGCTCCTTTCCCATATACTACAATTAGGTAAATACACATTTCTCACCACTCATACAACTTTTCCAAACCAGATCAAGCCAATGTGATGAAATAAACAGTTTGTATTGTTCTCTGTGGAATAGACAGGCCACCACTCCAAAACTGTGTTGGTGTTTGTAAACATTCAAACTACTTCATGTAGCCACTTGTTACAAATCATTTAATTTTGGAATATAACAAAAATACTCCAGAACACTTTCTTTTAGGCATACTGGTTTTCATCAAAACATGACCACAAAGAATTCACTTAACCCTTCCCCCCTCGCCCCGATGTTGAAAATCAGTTTTAACATCACCCAGTGCAACACCCAGAATTAGCAATGGCGTTATAACCTATTAACTCAATCAACCCCGTTCCGGGCCGCCAGGTGGCACAGTTCCTTTGAATCTCCTCACACTAGGCTACTTACCACATCCTCGGCAGCTAAGAAGTTATTGTTTATCCTCCATTACAATTCTCCCATTAATCCTAGTCTATTTCCTCCACCTCCAGTCTCGGACCATAAATAGATAAAACAAATAATAAAGCCCACCCCTCTCACCCCAAAGATCAGGTCCTGGCTCTTACGGACTGTAGGACAGGGGGTTGAGGAGGGGGGGAGGGTTGTTATTCAGGACTGGTGATGGCCTCCAGGGTCCCAGATGATCAAGACACAAAATCTAACCAAGACATCAAAATGAAAGGAAAAATATTCTGGAAAGAAAGCAGTTTCTTGTAATATCTTTCTTCGTGCCAATTTACAGGGAGCACATTATATCTGTCACAAGCTTTCTAAATCATGTACAAGACAGAGTTTTAGAGAAGCACACATCACTACAAATGCTTACATTAGCTACTGTTGCTTCCTTTTTAGGTCAACTGCTTGCCTAGAGGCCCAATTGAAATTACTGCAGATGGCACACAAGACCCCCTCCTCTTTCAACAGTACTGAGAAAAATTAAATTCTTAAGAACAAAAAAACTGCACTAGGTTGCTCAAAGTATGAAAAATACAAAATACACAAAATGGCAACGACTCATGAGCACAAGGAATTTCTGGCACACTAACATCACCCTAATTTTAAATTTCTTTCAAAATTTGCACATCAGACTGTTAAGATACAATGGCAGACAAGACTTTACCATGCATACAAGCTCAGATATGACCTCTATAATTTGCCATCTATATTTTTGTGGTAATTCCACTCCAAGTACCCACAGTAACAATAATAAAAATATATAATAATGATGACGATGACAATGATGATGATGTTTGAAGAAATAGTGCTAAAATATGGAATCAGATCAAAGTACTACTAGCTTATGGCATTTGGGTACAGTATCATACCTGACACCTCAACTTCACATACAAGATCCACAGCACAGCAATTGATGCTCACAATTTGTCCGAATTGTGCACTTCATGACAAAAGCAAAAAACTTGGTACCTGATTACATTTATTTTGTAGTTGTAGCTGAGTGACCCCCAAATTCTGCAAACTGGCTTGACTGTATTTTCTGTTTATTATTATTACTCAAGAGTGAAAGAGAACGAGTAAATCAGCAGTGACTATTTCATAAAGTGAACATTGTGATGCATCATTGTACATCATCTGATGTTGTGTGTGAGAATTTGCCTCATATTGAAGAGGTTAAGCTATCACCACAGTAACTGTTAGCCATCTTTAATTTGAAGTTGGCCATTCATATGATCCAAGATTTGCAATATCTTGGTTTAAAGGCACCATAAAAGCATGATCTTAGCATCCTGACACATATTTCAGTGCACTGGAATGCATTTTTCAACTAAAAGCAAAATGCATGGCATAAAATCATTACACAATATATTTTAATATTTAATTGGAATATTTAATATCTCACTGGAATACATTTCTGAAATTAAAAAGCAACAATACATGACACTAATCAATAATATGCATTTGATAGTACCAGAATTGGCTATATTTTAGTACACAATTTTGTCAGATTTTTTTTTTTTCCTTCCCAAAAACAAGAAAACTAGCACATATAGCCCAAGTATGGCAAAGTACTCACTTGTATCACTATGACTGGCTGATATCTTTAACCTCTTCAATACAAGTCAAATATTCGTGCACATATTAGCTGCTTGATGTACAATGATGCATCACAATATGTGCATTATAAAATATAGTTACAGCTGTTATACTCATTCTCTTTCACCTAGAATGTTTGTAATCACTGAAAAAGTGATCAAGCCTACTCACAGAATAAGAGGGTCACTCAGCAACAATTACATACATACATACATATACCAAGGCTTTTTCCCCTTACAAGGGAGGTAGCCAAAAAGGAAAAGGCATAAAATCATTCCCACCCATTCCATCCCTGAATACACTCCACACCCCTCCACCCTCCCTCTTATCTTAGCACCTCCTGGATGACGGGGCATCCCTGCACCTTATCCACTGCCCTGGGTCAGAAGCATCCCTGCACCTTGTCCACTGCTCTGGGTCAGAAGCAGTGTCGCAAGACACAGCACATACACAGCAAGGCTCCATCCCCCATGCATAAAAGGAGAAGACTGGGAGAAATCCCTTTGGGCTGCATCAAATTTTGCTCACACATACTACCTCACCCCCCATCCCCCCGCCCATTCCACCTCATGCATAACAACATCATCCATATACAACCATTCTCCATTCACCCGTCTTCTGTCCTCTCCCGTCCTTCCTCAACAGACATTCCCCTCTTCCCCAAAGCCCCGTTCACCCCATCCATCCACCTCATCCTAGGACGTCCCCTCATGTTCACTCCCTCCACATCTGCCTTCCATACCTCATTTACTAGTCTTTCTTCACTCATTCTTTCCATGTGTCCAAACCATCCTAATACTCTTTCATCAACCCTATCTCCCAGCTCCCTTTCCACCCCTGTTCTCCTCCTCACCTCCTCATTTCTCACTCTATCTAGCCTAGTAACCCCTATCATACTTCTCAGACACCTCATCTCAAACACATTCAAACTCCTTCTCTCTTCCTCTCTTATCTTCCATGTTTCTGCCCCATACAGTGCTGTTGGCACAATCACTCCTTCATACAGTCTCCTCTTAGCATCCATTCCCAAATGTCTATTCCTCATTACACTTTTTAATCCACCAAGGCATTTACTCGCTTCTCTCAATCTACATTCTATCTCCACCTTCACTCCACCTTTTCCTGCCACATTTGCACCCAAGTATCTAAAACTATCCACTTCCTCCAGTCGCTCTCCCTTAATGCTCACTTCCAGTCTACTGCCACTTTCACCCCTTGTACATCGCATCACCTTACTTTTACCCACATTTATCTTTAGCTTTCTTCTATCACATACTCTCCCAAACTCTGTCACCAACTTCCTCAATCCCTCCTCCGATCCTGCCACAAGCACAGTGTCATCTGCAAATAACAGCTGGCTCACCTCCCACTTTTCTCCATTTTCTTTAACCATCTCCA
Source organism: Oratosquilla oratoria (assembly GCF_046742065.1). Taxonomy (NCBI): domain Eukaryota; kingdom Metazoa; phylum Arthropoda; class Malacostraca; order Stomatopoda; family Squillidae; genus Oratosquilla; species Oratosquilla oratoria. The sequence goes on along the minus strand of NC_134794.1, from coordinate 776,036 downwards.
ATCCCTGACCCACTACCCTTGCATTTACCTCTCGCACCACCCCATCCATGTATAAGTTGAACAGCCAGGGCGACATAACGTATCCTTGACGAAGTCCCACCTTTACCTCGAACCACTCACTCTCTCCATTTCTAATCCTGACACAAGCTCTACTACTCTCATAAAAACTCTTGACAGCTCCTAAAAGCTTTCCTCCTATCCCATATATCTGCATAACCTCCCACAGTGCCTTTCTGTCTACCCTATCGTAAGCCTTTTCCAGATCTATAAAAGCCCAAAAAACATCCTTCCCCTTTCCTATAGCTTTCTCACATATCTGTCTTACCACAAAAATCTGATCTACACAACCTCTACCCATCCTAAATTCACACTGTTCCTCACCAATTACTCCCTCTGTTCTTCTCCTAATCCTCTCAATCAAGATCCTCCCATAAGCCTTCCCAACTACACTTAACAAACTAATCCCTCTGAAACTACTACATTCACACTTGTCCCCTTTTCCCTTGTAAAGTGGAACTATACAGGCACTCCTCCAGTCCTCCGGTATTCTACCCTCTCTCCAGCAAACATTAAATTATCTCATTAGCCAGTCCACCATCACTGTACCTTCTTTTTTTTAGACATTCTGCATGGCATCCATCCAGACCAGGTGCCTTACCTGCTTTCATCATCTTAACAACTGCCTTCACTTCATCCTTCCTTATTTCTCCTCCATTTTACTCACTCATCACTCTCATTTTCTTAGCATTTCCCACTGCAACTATCTTTCCCTCCCTATCCTCCTTCACATTTAGCAACTCCCTAAAATATTCTGCCCATCTTCCCCTTACTTCTCTTCCATTATCATCTCTCCATCTGCACCTTTTACCTTTTCTTCTCTACTTGATTCGCCTCCTCTTCCTCTTAATTTCTTTCCAAAACATCTTTTTATTACTTTCAAAAATTTCTGTCATACTCTTACCCCATTTCACATTTGCTCTCCTCTTTGCCTCCTTTACCTTTTGCTTACTTCTCTTCTCTTTTCTTTGTACCTCTCACATAACTCCCTCATCCTATTTTGTAACCAATCTGTGAAAGCTCGCTTCTTCTCTTCAACAACCTTCTTTGTTTCCTCACACTATCCTTGCACACTTTGTGACTCCCTCCTTGAACCATCCCCATTCCTCATTCAGCTACAATTACAAAATAAATAAAATCAGGAAGCCAATGCTAGCATCCTCATATAGTCACTCGTGCCTCATGACACCTTTGTAATTGTCATCATATTCAAGGTACTAGCTTTTGAAATCAGAACCTTCCATACCTTGTCTCAGAACCACTATAAATACATGTTCCTTCTGTCTGAATATACACTGGAAGCAATTTCTGGAGCCAATATGAAATTGTACAACACTAAACAATGACATGTATGACTAACACCATAATTATCTTCTTGTTAAGCTTACAACATAAACATTATATTCTGATACTTAAAAATATCACACCACAACTTTTGCAAGCATTTAAAACTATATACATGGCCATGATCTTACTACCAAGGCCATATTCTCAAATTGACACAGCATTCACCTCAAGAACTGTTATTTGTCACTGCATCCACCACATTTGCAAAGTTTGTACACCATACCAGTTGATAGCATGATGTTGATGTGACAGGTAGGTTCTGTCTAAAGTGGCTTCCATCCAGAACCCTCTTTACTCCACCCCCAGTCCTGGGCATGTGAATCAGATACAACAGCTTGAGACCATATGCATCCTGCTTAGTACACAGCTCTTTTTATGTGCTGACATACATGCCTTTGTTGGTGGAATATGCTCCATTGTACTGAGTGCATAGGTCTGGCTGTACATGACAATAATGAGCCTCTCAATTTCACTTAGGATGTTTCAACATCATCAGGTCTGGTTGCTAAAGCAAGGAAAGTATGTTAACTTGACCAGGCAGACTTCTTTCCACAACCAAAAAATTGATACTGTGTCACACACTGTAAGGGCATGAAATAACATTTTCATGGACAGCAAGATTGTAAAATTTTGCACTGGTACCCAAACAATCCACAACTCATTTACTCCAAGGGCAAAATGCACATAGCCCCCTTTTGCAGTCCTTCTTTTGCACAGTGTACCACATGCAACATATTGTGTGTGTCTGCCTCTTCATGGCTGCAGCATGTCTGCATCACACAGTGCACTCAGATCACTATCAACAACTGTTCACAACCACCTTTCCATTGGCATTTTATGTTTTCACACACTGATAAAAACTGGAACAGAAGATTTATGGAAATAGGCAAGAGCTGATTAACAAGTGGAATAGACTTAGTAACATATTTGTGAGTGCTGAAACTATTGCTTGATTTAAGAGAATGTTAGATAACAAGCAAGTTGAATGTTCTAACACATTGGAAAGAAGACTGAATACCCCACTATCACAGTAAGTGATCGCAATATACAATCTTCAAATAACATTCTTTTCTTCGATAGTGGGACTACTTTATGGATGGGGATGATAGGTGATAATGGACATGGAAATGCCTAGTGTAGGCCTTATGGTCTCTTGCAGTCCCCATCATTCTTATGTTCCTTTTTTATCTGATCTGATCTGATCTATGGAAATTTTCCCAATTTTTGGAGATAGGTGATTCTGGAAAAACACATAGCCTATGGCTGGACTCGCTCTGTATCCTGTGATCACTTGAGGACTGATCAAGACTTCCAGGTATCTATTCTATACAAGGTCGATTCCACTAGGGAAGATGTATGGAATAAACATCTGGTGAGCATAATCTTCAAAGGTGCAGCTACCACATGGCTTCAGCATTTGAACCTAACAGCAGCAGCACCATCAACCATCTTTGCCTCAACATCAGGAGCATAAGACGATAAGAGAGACCGCATTTCCAGGCATTCCAATAAATCAGACTTGTTTCCTTGTCAGAGCTGGCCCATATCTGAAATGGACGATGGAAATTCCTAGTTTTGATGTTCAAAAAACTTCTCAATGTCCACTTGCCTGGCTTCACAAGTAATGTAGAGCCTGGAAAAAAGGCTGTAATTTGTTTTTACTGATGTTCAGTATATCATTCCTAGTTTTGTGACAACTGCCTAAGAGGTGAGCTGAATTGTGGCAATTTGTTCTTTGTCACAATGTCACTCTCAGTGGCTTATTTGGCTCACTTTGAAGATGTTCAACATACTTGCAGTATTGCTTCTTGTCTATGTCTTAATGGCATATACCATTTGCATGACAACAGTATTGCTTCTTGTCTATGTCTTAATGGCATATACCATTTGCATGACAACAGTGTTCATAATGTTCAGGGTGATCAAGTCTCCACTATCTTGAAGGAAAGGATTTCCCATCTCCTCCAATGTAGACACAGAGCAGATATCTTTGGCAAGTCTGTTGTTCATGGTGTGCTGCTAATTTTTTCTGACTTACTGGACACATATATTCTTCAACCTCAAGCACATGGCAAGAGATCTCTGGTCCTGCTACTATCCATCATTCAGGAGCCTGTGCATTCTGTCAAGCCAACAGAACCACCCTTGCCCTTAATGAGGATGGTTGTTCATGGCATTGGTTGCCATAGCAGAGGAGACTTTCTGGTTTTACTGTACAACAAAATTTTCATCCATAACTTGCTTGCAGACACTAGGATGTGATACTTTAAGGTCATATCTGATGTACTTGTAGTTTGTGGGGTTAAGTGCAAAGACCCATGGAAGAATCTAGATGTACAACTGGAACTTCATTTCCCAAACCAAACAGATAAACTGTAAAACCATCAGTTCCAGTTCCTGTGCCAGTGTCCAGTATTTGAACTGTGGCTTTTCTTTGCACTGCTTTGCACAACACTGTTCATGTGACAGAAGTGTCTGGCCAGCTGCAGTTTGTCCCAGATACTGCTGATAAGCATGGTTTTGCAAAAGCTGAAGGGATGCAATTGTCACTTGGTGTGCATACCCACTTCATGTGACATGTATGCCTGATAGCATGGATTCTGTTTGACCAGAAGTGACATCATCTTGTATTATTGCAGCTGTCTATCCACTATCCCACTGCCAGTCTCCGAGCAACTTGAACAGATTCATTTTAATGTGCAGGTCACCCATCATAACCATAATGACAGGAATCTGTGTTTGATTGACATAGTGAATTGCCAGTCTTATTATCTCCATAGCATGTGAAACCATGCACATGCTGCGTGCATTTTTACAGAGGAGTGGCAGGAGTGCTGTCTTTGAGGCATCCAATGGAGGCTGGTGATTAGCATGAAATGCTCCCATGACAAAAAGTCATCTACTTCCAGTTTGGATCTGTCATGTTCTTCTTGAAAAGATCACCAATTTGAAATATCACAAGGTGATTTAATTTATAAAGCATCATCTGATGATAAAGAGCATGCCTAGGAAAGATTCTCCAACCTAAAAAATATATATTTATACACTAAGATCACCTTTATGTTATCTACAGAGATGCTTCCAACTAAAACATTTTACAGCACCCATTTTGAAATTCAAGATGGCAGCAATGGGTACCTAGCCTGTATTTAATGTACATAACAGTGAATATATGCATGCCAAGTTTAATGCATTTACCAAGAACTGCACAATTGTTGCTCTTAACTGCTGTATTACCAGGGGTGCATCTTCAGAGCCATTTTAAAGAGTAGGTCTTGTATGCCATTAAACTGAGTAATTCCATGACATTTGCTCACAACATTGGGAAGAGACATACTCACGAGATTTGGGAGCAGGTTCTCCAGCCATTGTCCACACTTGCGAGATGACGAGCTCTGGGAGCTTACCCAGATCTTTTCTTTGTCTCTGACGACGCAGGTCTCGCTTGCAACTGTTGACGTTTCCAATCTTAGCGCGGACATCATCCCCAGCACGCAACAAAGCTTCATTCAGTATCTTATCTGGACTATCTTTGGAATGTCTCGCCGCCAACTTCATTGCAGTCCGTAACTTGGCAACTTCGATCTTGGTCCGGTCTGGCGGGTGGACATGCAGGACCGGGTTCCTTGGGTTTTGGAAATTGACGTCTGTTGTGATACTTCCACGACATCCCTTGGCTCTCTGCTCAGTGCAGTGCCACCTTATCCACCTATTTGTGGCTCGCTTCTTTATGTACATATAACCATTAAGGCACAGTTTATTTCCACCCCTTGCTGTCTGGATTATATCCATATCGTCTGGGACAGAACAACAGGTGTCCACACGAACAGCTTCACCTGATCACAATCTGATAGAATTGCACCAGTTCGTCAATTTTATCATTCCATGCTATTATACTTGTCTTTTCATATTTCTGAACACAATGTCCACAGTAAACAAAAATGTCAACATGAAAACTTTGTCCAACAAGTGTTAATTTTTCACTTTGTCAAGATCAGCTGGGAATACCTAAATTTTCTACATTAATAAAATTGACAGCCAGTTTTTTATATATAGTACTTTGTATTATCACAGTCATTTCACATTTCAGAATATTGTTCCAACAATAAACAGATATATCTTTAGTGGATAGCTTTAGATACTTGGGTGCGAATGTGGCGGGAAAGGGAGTAGAGGTGGAGGTAGAATGTAGATTGAGAGAAGCAAGTAAATGCCTTGGGTGATTAAAAAGTGTAATGAGAAATAGACATTTAGGAATGGGTGCTATGAGGAGACTGTATGAAGGAGTGATTGTACCAACACCACTGTATAGGGCAGAAACATGGAACATAAGAGAGGAAGAGTTTAAATGTGAGATGAAATACTTGAGAAGTATGGTAGAGTGAGAAACAAGGAGGTGAGGAGGAGAGTGGGGATGGAAAGGGAGTTGGGAGATAGGGTTGATGAAAGAGTATCGGGAAGCTTTGGACATATGGAAAGAATGAGTGAAGAAAAATTAGTAAAAGTGGTGTGGAAGAGAGGTAGAAGTGAACACAAGAGGGCAACCAAGGGTGAGATGGATGGATGGGGTAAAAGGGGCATTGGGAAAAAGGGCATTGTCTGTTGAGGAAAGGAGAAGACTGAAGATAGGGGTGAGTGGAGAACAGTTGTGTAAAGGTGGTCACCGATTAAATGAAGAGGTCTTGTTGTGGATGTGCTGTGTCTTGCTACATTACTTCTGTCCTAGAGCAGTGGACGTGATGCAGGGATGACCCATCATCCAGGAGCCAAGAAAAGAGGGAGGAAGGGGTGGTGAATGGGAGTGAAGTATGTGGGGATGAAATGTGTGGGAGTGGATTTATGCTTTTACTTTGGCTACCTTCCTTGTAAGGGGGAAAAAGCTGTTGGTATATGTATCTTGATGAAAACCTCATCTAACATGCAATAATGTGAGCATTAGTCTTGAACAAATGCGCCCACCCCTGAAACTTTCCACAAAGAGAATTAAGGTCACAAAACTTCATATCAATTCATACTCAAGGAGTGGTCTATTATGAGCCTCTCCACTTGTTCCACCTTGGGTTGGTCAATAGAAGCACCATGTGAAGACGGAGCCTTTATTTGTACATTTTTCTTGTTACAGCTTCACCAAGTAACATGGGAAAGGTCATAAAGGTTCTGTCCTCACATTTGGCATTTCTTTTGATAGACTTGTCAGCAAATGCCAAGTACATACACTTTAGGTTGAGTTTTGGTCAGCCAATCTGGTTTGGATTTGCTTGTGTTAGGTCAGCTGGCCTGGCTTGGGTTTGGATGGGTCACCTCAGGTAAGGTGGGCTGCGTTATGTAAGGTTTGAGAGGTAGGTTACACAAAGAGAATTTAGTCTGTAGACCACACACTACAATGTTTTTTCCTTCAAACTTTTCATCATGATCCAGAACACCAAAAGCTGGATTTATGATACATCACATGAGAAAGATCTCAATCTTAGTAGTGGTGATGGTGCTAACAGGCAAGGGCACATGGATCTAGTTGTAGTCGTATGACAGGGCATCTTACAATGGGAAAAAAATTGGAGAAGTTGTAGAGATGGCATTGGTGGCAGTAACAGCGAACATAGGGTCATCCAACAGAAATGCGTTTGTTGAAACAAGTCCATTTCATGAAATGGAACATGCCAAGTTTACTGTCAAATTGCTGCCTAATTGAAGTAAACAGGAAAGGAACAATGCTCATTGGGTCCCATTTCCTATTCTCTAATTTTCTAACACTCATATTCATGTACAGTTCCAACTTAATCTATATCCTTGATTTCCAATTACCATATTTAGATTTGAACTTGTGTATTGTTTGATCTTGGGCTATTCCACATATTTATGCATCTATATGGAAAATATATTCACATCCTTTTGACATATAGTCCTTAATCCACTCCTATGACCTCTTAAAGCTCCATCTTTAATAATATCTCTTCTGTCAATGCAATCTACCGACCTGAATATTTTAATCATATCACCTTCTTTTCGATCTCTGAAAGTTGGCAGACTCGATGCTTTCAGTCTTTCCTCTGTGTGGGAACCATACTACTGATGCATATTCCAGTCTTGGATGCATCAGAGTTTCAAGGAGTTTGTTCATCTTCTCTTCATCCAAGTAATGGAATGCCACTTTAATTTTCTGCAGTAATCTGTACACATGTCCTTCCCCCCACAATCCTGATGATATGTCTGTCAGGTGAAAGTTTGTCTTTTAACAAGAGTCACAATTCTTTCTCCTCTTTTGTTTTTGTAACAGGTTAACTTCCCAAGTGATAGTTTCAATATGGCCTTTTGCTGCTGTTGCCCATTTCAAGTACTTTACATTTTTTGGTATTGATTTGTGTGTGTATTTACCAAATTGTAGTACATATACAGGAAAAGAGCTGTGCTTGTTGGGTCCCGTCTCCTATTCTCTAATTTTCTAACATACCACCTAGACACAGATTCATGTACAGTTCCAACTTAAATCTATATCTTTGATTTCCAATTATCATATTTAAGGGTTTCAATTAGTTTTTTTCACCATCCGTATAATGGAACACCACTTTAATCTTCTGCAGTAGTCCATATGTCTCTCCCACAATCCTGATGATATGTCTGTCAGGTAACAGTTTGTCTTATCAACATTCCTCTTTTGCTTTTGTAATGTGTTCACTTCCCAAGGAATAGTTTCAGGATGGCCTTTTGCCAAAATTTCCCATGTCCAGTACTTTGCATTTTTTGGTATTTAATTTCATTTTCCATTCTTGGCTCCATACAAAATTGCATCTAGATCTTTTTGCAATATTCTACTGTCCTCATTTTTCACTCTTATGATTTTTGCAGCATCTGCAAACATATTGGCATAGCTTGTTGTTCCTTCCATGTCATTAACATAGACAAAAAACATTATTGGTGCAAACAACCTCGCATTTTTCTACTATATCTTTCAAAATTGCCTTCTCCATCCCTGCAAATTCTGGTATAGTCATCCCTAGCTTATTTGTATGCTTGTTTTGTTTTACTGCTTCTTTTCTTTCTCCATTTTCCCCAAGCCACATCCCTGGCCTTTTTTGAAATCAAACACTTTTGGTTAAACCAATCCTGTTTTTGCTTCTTCCTTCCTCTAGTCTTTGACACATGTTTGTTCACTTCTAGGTTGTAAAAAAAGGAAGATTTCTCATTTCCTCCCAGTTTATCTCTTTAAAGAATTTTCTGAATCCTAAGTAATCTGCTTTCCTAAAATTGAGTCTCCCTTGCCTGTGTGATTCATTCCTTGGCTCTATTTCCTCCTCATCCTCCAGCTGAAATTCAATTGTAACATGGTCACTTTTTCCAACAGGGCAAAGTAAAGTTCAAGGAGCTGACAATGTATGGCTCTTTGGTAAGTAACAGATCTCATCTTGTGGGAGTGTCATCTCCTCTTGCCTGGGTCAATTCCTTTACCCATTGGGTCATTGTGTTCTCCATTGCTATATTCAACAGTGTATTTCCCCATTAATCTGCTTTACTGCTTCCTTCCCATTCCTCCCAGTTGACATCACAATTAAAATTTTCAACAAGGACTATGTTACTACTTTGTTCAATATATATATTTTTATTTTTTAGAGTTAGAGAGTTAAGAGAGAGAGAGAGAGAGAGAGAGAGAGAGAGAGAGAGAGAGAGAGAGAGAGAGAGAGAGAGAGAGTGTGTTGTATCCTTTCACATTTCTTGTTATTCAATTTCATCCCAAGTTCTTGTCTTGGGGGGAACATATGCCACTATGAAGTCTCTTTTATCGTGTCCTTTAATACTGATCTTTAGGCGAATTGCTTCAGCACTGCCTTTGCTCAGATTTGCTTCTTCCAACTTTGTCATTTATTACCACAAACATTACTCCTCCACCCTTTTTATCTTCTGTCTCTTCTCTAGGAGGTGTATCTGTTGTTCCTCAACTGTATATCAAAATTTCCGGGGAGTTTAGTTTCTATTAGACACAATATATCAGGCTCATTTATCCTCAAGTAGTCATTTATCTCCAACCTATCAACATTGTAGCAGGATTGAGGAAGTTAGTGACAGAGTTTGGGAAGGTGTGCAAAAGAAGAAAGTTGAAAATAAATGTGGGTAAGGTGATGAGATGTGAAATTGGAGAAAGTGGCAGCAGATTGAAAGTAAGTATTAAGGGAGAGAGACCAGAGGAAATGGATAGTTTTAGATACTTGTGTGTGAATGAGGCAGGAAAGGGAGGAGTGGGGGGTGGAGGTAGAATGTAGACTGGGAGATTAAAAAGTGTAATGAGGAATAGACATTAGAGAATGGATGAAGGAGTGACTGTGCAAACAGGACTGTACAGGGCAGACACATGGAACATAAGAGAGGAAGAGAGGAGTTTGAATGTATTGGAGATGAAATGCCTGAGAAGTACGATAGAGGTTACTACGCTGGATAGAGTGAGAAATGAGGTGAGGAGAACAGGGATGGAAAGGGAGTTGGGCGATAGGGTTTATGAAAGAGTATTGGGATGGTTTGGTCACATGGAAAGAATGAGTGAAGATTAGTAAAAGAGGTGTAGAAGGCAGAGGTGGAAGGAGAATTTGAGGGGGCAACCTAGGAAGAGATGGATGGATGGGGTAAAAGGGGCAGTGGAAAGAAGGGAATGTCTGTTGACGAAGGACAGGAGAGAACAGAAGATAGGGGTGAATGGAGAATGGCTGTGTATGGATGATGCTGTGATGCATGAGGGGGTATGCACGAGAAATAAATTGACGCAGCCCAAATGGATTTCTCCCCATCTTCTCCTCTTCTGTACAAGGGGACAGAGAGGGGGGGCTCACCAATTTAATGATGCAGCCTTGCTGTGGATGTGCTGTCTTGCGACACTGCTTCTGACCCAGGGCAGTGGACAAGATGCAGGGATGACCCGTCATCCAGGAGGTGCCAAGATAAGAGGAGTGTAGTATGTAGGGGATAGAATGGGAATGGTTTCTATGCCTTTGTTTTTTGGCTACCTCCCGTGGTAAGGGGGAATAAGCCTTTGGTATATGTATGTATATATCAACATTAGTTTCCTTATGGTGCTTACTTTGCAATGCTGCCTTCTTGTTTTCTTAGAAACCATTTCCTCACCTTCTGATGGACAACTCTCAATAAAAAAAAAAAAAAATTCTTCGGTCCTATCATTTTTGGCTTAGGCTTCCACTAGGATCTCTCATGTCTTTACTCATTCTTCTACATTTGCATCTTTCCTAATCCAAATATTTTTACCTTTCTTCTCATGCTAACTTCCAAGACTTCTTTTGCCATAGTTTGCGACTTGAACTTTACTTTCATTGGGCATGTGCAATTTCTGCAATTTCTCTTATACTTGGCTAATACATGCTATCAATCTGGTCTATTACATGCAAGTCCTTCCATAGAATTGTTGATGTAATATGTGTGTGTGTGTGCATGTGTACAACCCAAGGGACTTTATTTTGCTGAACATGGGACTACAGGAGGGGCTACTCACTAGGAGTAGTGTCATCCTACAGATTGGCCAGGCAAATTTCTCCCACGCCACGGGAAATCCATGACTATCTTGACTAGCTATGTCTATGGTAATAAATATATCCTAACAACTGCTAACCTACATAAGACAATACTTACTAATCAAAGGCATAAACCAGGCATGATTTTGCACCATATTTGCTCTCCTTTATCAATACAATGACATTTTCAAATGCCCTTCATTCTGGTGGAAAAAATCAAACTTATTCTACAGAGGGGTTATAGGCAAGTGCCTTTCCTACCGGGAAACCTTGAATGTGCATTCTATTGTGTCTAAATATGCTCTAATTTTCTTCAGCTAGGGTAGTGGTGGTGGGAAGGAGGGTGAGTGGACTCTATTGATAATGCCCCTCATTGACCAAGAGCCCCCTCCCCACATTCAGTTCATTCCCTTATCATTAACTGTTCTTGAGGTGAATTACATGCATCCCCACAACCCCATGTTCATGTGATACTAAGTGTTACAACTCTATACAGATCAATTTATTCACCCAAGTTTGTGTGAAGAAAATGAGGAAAGAAGGTAAAATATATGTGTACAGGTATTTCTTGTTTTGTGCAAGATATGGGTTCCTACATGCATCGCAAAAAAAATAAAAATAAATAAATAAAATAAATAAATAAATAAATAAATAATGAAAATAAAAATAAATAAATAAATAAAAACATTGTATAATAGGGGGATGGGGTTTTGGCCCAATTTTTTTTTTTTTTTTTTAAACATTTATTTGACCATTAAAGTGAACATGTTCTAAAAATGTATCATTTTAAACCTATATGTAACACTACATTAACACTTAATACAATGCTCACTCACTTTTCACAGTCACTCGCTGGACTGGCTGTGACTCTAAACACAAGAGAGGGTTTTAAACATTGAACTGGGAGCAGAAGCAGCCGCTCATTGGCAGGCAGCGGAACTACACATCTGGCGCACTGTTTGAAATGAGGTTGGGACAAATCCCATCTTAGCAAACAGATTGCTTAACTCTAATTTCAATACTTTTAATGTCACATCTTAGCAAATTCACACATAACACGCACAAAACAAGAAATACCTGTATATGCACATGTGTATATATATAGAATAAAAAAGGACAAGAAAAAAGAAAAATATGAACAAGAAAAAAATAATAAAATGGAAAGAGAAATATGAAAAAGAAGAAAAGTGCTTCGGGAATTGGTGGTGTTTTATGGCCTGGACCCAAATGTCTGCAAAGTGGTGGTTGGCAAGTGTTAGAATTAAGAGCCTAGGTACCTTGCACTATTTTCAGATTTAGATGTTGAATGAACACATTTGAATTAGTTACCTATATTTTTCCAGTAATTCCACTGTAAATACCAGCAGTAACAATATCAAGATTGATGACAACGTTTCAGCCTCACAAAAATGTCAACCCTGAATGTTTTGGGATCAAAGTCAAAACTAGGGGTGTACTGATTAATCAGTACCAGCATCAGCAAGTATATGCACTTTTTTTTGTGGTGAATTGGCATTTCATTTTATTTTTTTAGAATTGGATTTGGCATCAGCAACATTTTGCCAATGCTGATGCTTTTAAAATAACAGCTTAAGTCAGAGTAAATGTTTGGGGGAAATTGTATTAATTTTTAATTTTATTTTTATATTTCTTATATCAAATTAAACTAATAATAATAATAATAATAATATATATATATATATATGTTTTCAAACAAAGTTTCTACAACAGCGAGAGTAATATGGGAGTAAATCTTCCAGGCATCTGTGGACTCTGTCGATTTTACACGCTTATAAGTGCAAAAAATGGGAAGATGGATTTACTCCCACTTGCTCATTTATAAAGAAATTTTTTTTATGTACTGTATTTTGACAAGTAAATATATAACAATACATCTTTATGCATTTTGGCTTAATAATTTTATTATTCAAAATAAAAAAATTTGTAAGTAGACTTTAGAAGCTTAAAAATTGCTAAATTAAAAAAATCTGTATTTTATTAGCATTTCTAAAGTACATGAATCTAATAAGTTTTTTGTTTTATGCATTTATGTATTGTTTTAGTGATTATGTACTACTGGTTTATAGAATAAAACCACTAATTAATTATGCTTAGTGATGCTGGTTTAAAAATATTTGTAAACAACAATTTTTGATGAAAACAACAATAAAAAGTAGATACATAATAAAATAGTTAAAAAGTAGCCCAATCTGTCGTGTATGAATCTACATAGATTATAAAGCAAGTAAAAATCTGAGTTCAATTACTTTATATTAAAACTGATATAACAATTATATAGTGGAATATCAGCAACTAAGAGTGAATAGGACTCGGCATTGGTATCAGCATCAGCAATTAAAGTTCAAATAAATTTGATAATGATCAGCTAAAGAACATTTAGCTTACCTTTTTTTTCTTTCTCTAAGTCTCATTTATATTCTCTTCCAGAATTGGGACCTTACAAATCTTTTATTTCTACCTTGAGTTCATCCTGTTGTCTAGCCCTACAAATGCAGTGCAGCCCAAAAAATTACAAAGGTGGTGCCAAACTGCTATAGTGGCTAGATCTATACAAAAAAGAATGAAATAAAGTCCACTGTGCATTAGGAGAGTGCACAGAGCAAAGCATATGCTTGTAAACAAGCAGTTACCACAGATAAACAGTTTGAAAGGGTGATTCATGAAACTGCCCACAGCAATGAGAGAAATCCTGACTGTGTCAGCAATGAAAATATGTGCCACTCTAAATCAACTGGCTTGTACTTCCAGGGGATTGCCAGGTCAGCTGCTTTTGGATTCTAAGACACCTGTGCTTGCTGAAGTTAGTGCATCTCTAGGGGACACAAACTGTGTGAAACGAACAGTTCGCCGTGAGAGGACCAAAACACCTGCCAATGCATCCTAAAATTCTTCAAGAACTGAATATTGGTGTATGAGCTATGACTGGTGATGCTAACAATGAATTTTTTTTTACACATGACAGTGGACCTCAGTCTCCAAACAGAAAACAGAATGATAGTTTTTGCTTCTGAAGTAGCATTATGTCACCTTGCAGGTTCAGATATGGCTAATGAATGGAACATTTGATATTTCCACACTTGTTCACTCAGCTGTTTGTGATTCATGCATCACTTGCTGATACCTACATATGCTGTGTTTATCCCCTCTGACAAATATCGGACAAACTACCAAGAACTTCTCACAGCAGTGCTGAACAGGTGCACTGCATTAGGCTTTCAACCTGATCCTACAACAGTCATTACAGATTATGAGCTTGCAGCTATCAATGCAGTAAAGGCAGGATTCAGCCAGTACGTTAATTGCCATGGGTGTTTCTACCAACTAACAAAAACAAGATACCTAACGGACGAAAATTCAGGTTCTTGGATTAGTTCCCACTTATTGTCCAAATACATGCATACATATACCAAAGGTTTTTTCCCACTTCCACAGGAGGTAGCCAAAGGACAAGGTATAGTAACCACTCCCACCCATTCCATCCCCTACATACTCCACTCCCCTCTACCCTCTTATCTTGGCACCTCCTAGATGATGGGTTCTTCCCTGGATCCACTGCCACGGGTCAGAAGCAGTGTCGCAAGACACAGCACATCCACAACAAGGCCACTTCATTAATTCGGCAACCCCCCTCTCCATTCCCTCATTGTCCAAATGAAGGATTAAAATTGTTTCATGGAATGCTAATTGGCCTTGCCTTTTTGCCTACTGCTGATGTTCCTGCTGGAATGGCCTACTTGAAGGACAATGTCCCTGATGGTTTAGAACCATTTCATCAATACCCTGATGTCAACTATGTGTCAGGGATATTCAGATCAGTACAGCTTCTTCCAGGACCACATGGCACCACCCAACCTTCAAGCATGCATAGAATTTTGCCTGCCTTTCCACCAGACATATGAAGTTTACACGAGATTACCATGAATAAAGCCTCATGTACCAATAATCTGTGTGAAGCATGGAATAATGGTTTCAAGACTTTGGTCAGATATGTACATCCAACTGTTTGGAAATGCACTGAAAATTTGAGGGATCAATGTGGCCAATCACCTAAGAAAGGTGCGACTTGTAACGAAACAACTCAAGGACAGGCAAGCCTTATCAAAGACTACAACTCCAACAAGAAGAATCTCCAGGAATTTCTTCAAGGAGTTGGTTGCTGTAAGTGATAGGGAGACCCATTTGAAAATTGTTCCAACTGTTTCTCACACTACCTGTTATACCTTTTTTTTTGTCCTCTTTTGAAATAAAACTCATGACAGTTTAAATAGGTACAGATATCAATGTCATGTAAAAAATATGAATTGTGCATTAAAATAATTCTTTTCTCTTCTTTATATCAACACAGTTTACATGTGAAGGGGCTTTTGACCAGAAGGGCTTTCAGCAGTACCCAACATTTTGTCCTCATATTTTATACATTATTAACCAAGAAAAAAATTATTTGAAATGAACAAAGTATACTACATTTTATTCTTGAGCACTTTATAATCTGTAGTGTTAATAAATACAGCAATTCCTAAGTTTGAGATAGAAACTGGTACTTCCAACATTATATATTTCACTTGTATAAAAACTAACTTGTAATAAATTATTAGAATAAAAATTCCCATGTGAAGCCAAAAAATCTGTCTAAATCAGGGGTTCTTAACCTTTTTTCTCCATTTCCCCACTTTTTAGTGAGCCAACTCTCCTTTTCCCACCACAGCATCGGTCTTTGACAAATTCGATATTAACCCATGCAGTGTTTAGTTACTAAACACTGCATGGGTTAAAATCGAATTTGTATATTTACAAATTCACGAAATGTGACAAGAAGAAGACACCAGAAACAAACAAAAAGAAACAAAAACACATCGATTAAAAAAAAAAGAAAGACAGTGGTTCTTCTGTCCGACTGGTCATTCCCCACTTGGCAACTCTGCCATTCCCCACCAGTGGGGAATTCCCCACAGGTTAAGAACCACTGGTCTAAATCAAGGCTATGAATTAAATAAAAATAAGCTTACAATAAATTTATGAACTAGAAGTACATCTGTAACATATTACATATTTGAAAAGTTGAAATATGAATGGGGCCAAAACGTATGTGCACATGTGATGGTGATGATGTCTGATAAAATAGTATTAAGATATGGAATTAGATCAAAGTAATACTAGACTACAGCGTTTGGGTATCGTATCCTACCCAACACCTTAACTTTGCATACAAGGCCTGGGGACAGTTTCAGAGACATTTTAAAAAGAGTGGGTATTGTATGCCATTAAACTGAGTAATTCCATAACATTTGCTCACAATATTACTAGGAAGAGATATACTCACAAGATTTGGAAGCAGTTTCTCCAGCCATTGTCCACACTTGCGAGATGACTAGCTCTGGTTGTTTATCCAGAACTTTCTTTTGTCTCTGACGATGCAAGTCTCGCTTGCAACTGTTGAAGTTTCCAATCTTAGCACGGACATCATCTCCAACACGCAACAAAGCTTCATTCAGTATCTTATCTGGACTATCATTGGAATGTCTCGCCGCCAGCTTCATTGCAGTCCGTAACTTGGCAACTTCAATCTTGGTACGGTCTGGTGGGTGGACGTGCATGACCGGGTTCCTTGGGTTTTGGAAATTGACGTCTGTTGTGATACTTCCTCGGCATCCCTTGGCTCTCTGCTCGGTGCAGTGCCACCTTATCCACCTGCTTGTGGCTCGCTTCTTTACGTACATATAACCATTAAGGCACAGTTTGCTTCCGCCCCTTGCTGTCTGGATTATATCCATCTTGTCTGAGAATTAATAGCACGTGCCCTGACGAACGGCTTCACCTGATCACAATCTAACAGAACTGTACCAGTTCTTTGCCAAATTTATTATTCTGTGCAATTATACTTGTCTTTTCATATTTCTGAACACTGTTTCCATAATAAACAAAACTGTCAGCATGAAAACTTTGTTCAATAGGTGTTAATTTTTCACTTTGTCAAGATCAGAGCTGGGAACAATTCCTAATTTTTCTATATTGATACAATTGACTACCAGTTCTTTAAATCTATTTTGTATTATCACACAGTCATTTAAATGTCAAGAGTATTGTTTCAGCAATAAACAGATGTATCTTGATGAAAACTTCATCTAACATGTATTTACCCCCTTTCCAATAATGTGAATATCTGTCTTCAGCAAATATCAGCTCTGTGATGGGTATACACTGGTGGAGAAAAAATCAAACTTACTTTACAGGGTAACTGAGCCATCCTAATCAGTATCCCGACCTCATGTGTCAAGTTCCACGTAATCTGACAAAGATGCTGCACCAGCCCGGAACCACATGGTGGTTTTCAAGAAAGGCACCACAATCCAATAAAATAATAACAATCATGCAAACAAAGTGAAATTCAAGATGGGTTCTCACTCAATGGGTCACAATTTTGCAAGTGTGACCACAAACAGAAAACTAATGTTGTTAGCAGATGCCAAGCAGTCTCTGGGAGGCTATAGAAAAAAATAAATAAATAAAAATAACATAACTTGTG
This sequence comes from Oratosquilla oratoria, assembly GCF_046742065.1. Classification (NCBI taxonomy): domain Eukaryota; kingdom Metazoa; phylum Arthropoda; class Malacostraca; order Stomatopoda; family Squillidae; genus Oratosquilla; species Oratosquilla oratoria. The sequence continues at coordinate 758,582 of NC_134794.1, read as the reverse complement.
GAACACGCAAGAAAACAAGTTTGGAACCTGCTACCCAAGCAGGTGTGGCAAGTCTGTATCGGGTCTACCTCTTCTGTGTCATATTTTTATGAAATGTTTGTTTCTTAACCTCCCAGAGATCACTTCAACATTAAATAAATTTGTTAAGCAGTTTGTTTGTTTTTTAGCTTGTACCCCCAACTCCACTCCCTGGGGGTTCATGTCACCTAGGTTCACTGCTCTACAAAGTGGGCCCAAAGTCACAAGGCAAGATGCTTTCAAATACTCTCACTATGACTTATGTGCCAACCTAACATATCGACTCATTGCTAGTGTCTTGGTGCATGGTCATGTATGACCTTTTAGACAATATGCAGGAAAAATCTTCTTGAAGTATATCTGTGTATCCCATGGAAACAAGAGCCACTGACCTGGAAGGTGGTGAGGGGGGGGACCCACACAGAACGACGTAATAAATGTAATCTAAATGCAAAGCCCCAGTCAATTTTGCCCCAAGACTTAGTGCCCACCCATCCACCCAGCAGCCACCCTGTACATAACCAAAAGTCACTTCTAACGTGTCATCCCTACTCACCATCAATGACGTGTTCTCCAAGACCACTGGTTCTGGCTCGATCTCGATAAGATCGCTGACGACTGATGAACCGCCTGAAGGACACCTCTCTGAGGCCAAGCTCCTTGGCATCCTCACCTACAGCAGCTAGGGCTTGCGCATACAGCCTACCTGGCCCCTCTTCACTCTCCTTAGCCCTGTTCTTCATCTGGGCCTTCACCTTGGCAACTTGGACAGCTTGAGCATTGCTCGTGTGATTATGCTCCTGCTGGACCAAGAGGGCACCTGGCTGAGCATTGGTTATCACCGCACCTCTGCAACCTATGTTCCTCTTAACACATCGCCAACGGGTTTGGTCTTGCCTGGTCCAGTGTTTTGTGTACATGTACCCAGCATGGCACAACTTTTCACCACCACGAGTCGATGGGATGATTTCCATGGTCAACCAACAGTCTGTCTGACTACGGGACTCCTAGATGATACTGATTGAAGGACTGTCAGGTGCTTGCTGACATTTTAACCAATGACATTTTGGCACCAAGTGGGAAAGAAAATATATACAATTTCAGCAACCTCACACTCACCAACTATTATTTATAGAAAATAATTGTGTCTCAATCCCATTTTCTCCCTGCCTAGTTTCACACTAATCTTCCTCAGAGACCTCTGTATAATGAACACAGCTAGATATACACTGATCCCTCATTCCTGAAGTGCTCTCCATGTACACACACACATATGTGCACATCCATTAAATGGATGAAGATGTGAACAAAATCACTGAAATCCTGATACAACCAAGACTGGAATATGTGTCAGTAGTATGGTCCTCACACACAGTGAAGGATATAAGAAAGATTGAGAGAATACAAAGGGCAGGAATCAAACTGGTCCCCCAACTGGCAGATAACCCATATAAGACTAAAAGTACTGGGTTTGCCAACTTTGAAAGATCGAAGAGAATGAGGAGATATGATTACAATATTCAGGTCATGAAAATAAATTAAGAACACATGTCGAAAGAATGTGAAGAAATACAATTTTCCATATAGATGTATTTGTATTTACCTAGTTGTATTATACGGGAAGGGAGCTATGCTCATAGTGACCCATTTTTGTATCTTTCAGCATCAAGTTTGTTCTTAAATTCTTGAATAGTATTTGCACACACTGTTGCCTCACCCAATTTATCCCAGATATCCACCACTCTGTGTGGGAAGCTATTCTTTTTCAGGTCTCTTCTATAACTATTCTTTTTGAGTTTCTCTCATCTCCTCTCATTTTTCTCTTGTCCCACTTTAATAAATCACCTCTATCTAGGCCTTCCATTCCTTTCATAATTCTGTAAATAGTCCGTAGATATCCTCTTTCTCTTCTTTGTTCCAGGGTTGGTAGTTCCAATTTGGACAATCTTTGTTCGTATGTCAATTTGGAGAGTGTTGGTACCATCTTTGTCATTGCTCTTTGTATTCTTTCTAATATCTTTATATTCTTTTTAGTACTGGGTGTACTGGAATACCTTAGGTGATATATCCCAAGCTCAAACAATACACACATTCAAATTTAAATATGATAATTGGAAATTATAGATTAAGTTGGAACCATACATGAATTTGAGTCTAGGTGGTATGTTAGAAAATTAAAGAATAGGAGACAGGACCCTACAAGCATTGCTTCTTTCCTGTATACTACAGTTACGTAAATACACTGAGACTGGTCCCACAGAACAAATTGTTATATTTGTATGTGTAAGTAGCAAATAACGATTTTACCTTATGCTGTTGCAGTGTACCACAATGCATAATACATACAATGCTGTATGAACACAATTTTACAGGGAAAAAAAGTGACTTCATCGGTGGCTACAATGACAGCCTTTGGTATGATGACACCTACGTAGGCATCATGAGTGTGAGGGATATGAGGATGCTGGCATTGGTGTCTTAATTATATTAATTATGTAGTTGTACCTGACAAACCCCCATATTCTGTGAACTAGCTTTATCATATTTTTTGGGATTATTAATATTCAGAGTAAAAGAACAAGTAACAGCTGTAATTTTATATTTACAATGCGAGAAATGTGGTGCATCAGCTAATCATTGTAGCTCATGCTGTCCACAAGAATTCAACCTGTAATTGAAGAGGTCTTCAGCACTCAAAGAGTCCCTCCTCCAGCACTCTTTGCCTATTTTAGACAAGTGTCCCTCCCAATCTATATGATCAACTCGCATTCTGGATGGGTGGTGGTTCCTTCCCTGTGCTGCCTAAGTCTCTAAGGTACCCTGTGGCTATAACCATGACTTATTGCCATTGATTAATTTGTCATAACCACAGCTATATATGTATTTATCTACCTAATTTGAGTATACAGGAAAGGAGCAATGCTCTTTGGGTCCTGTCTCCTATTCTCTGATTTTCTAATATACCTACACTCAAAATCATCTATGGTTCCAACAGGACCTATTTCTTCAATTTCCATATATCATATATAGATGTGAAGCCAAGTATTGTTTGAGCTATTCCATACATTTATACATGTATATGGACAAATGTGTGTGTATATTTTATATATATATATATATATATATATATATATATATATATTATATATAAATATAATATATAAATATATATATAAATATATATAAATATATATAAATATATATATAAATATATTTATATATAAATATATTTATATATATATAAATATATTTATATATATATAAATATATTTATATAAATATATATAAATATATATATATATATATACAAAAATTTACATACATTTATATATACATAATACATATATATGGTGGAAACATAGAAAACACCAGACTCAGAAGTAGGTAATTTAATCCTGACATTTTGAGTCCCAGGCAGACCTCGAAACGTCTGGAATAAATTACCTACTTCTGAGTCTTGTGTTTTCTACATTTCCACCATTATGGTCCCTGGACTCCAGTTTTTTTTGTACATACATATTTATTTATATCTATACATATATATATATATACATACATAATATA
>NC_134794.1:742500-752500 GCF_046742065.1 Oratosquilla oratoria | reverse complement strand
AATATACATATATATATATATATATATATATACACATATATATGCACACACACACAAATACAAATATATATGCATATATATAATATATATATACACACATACATATACACACACACACACACACACACGTCGATCGGAGTGGCAGCGAAGTCTGAACTCCAGTAATTTCTTCAAATTTAGAGGATCACAACGACAAGGAAGTACCCGAGTTGTATTAATAGGGAAGGGGCATGTGTTGTAGTGGGAGGGTGAAGAAAAAGGAGAAGGGGAGGGATTACTGAATAAAATGGAAGGAAATAAGGAAGGGGAAGATAGGGCCCAGGAACTCAGATGCTATGTAAACAAGAGACAGCCTGACGATAGTGGTGAAGTCGATGTGATTAGTAAAAATGTAAAAATTAGAAATATAGATAAGAGCAGTGCAATGGAAGGTGAAGATAACTATTTCCATGGATTTAATAAATGAGGAAAGGACAACCTCCCCAACTAGTAAATCTAGAGGAGAAACTAAAAGAAATGAATGAAAATTGGGAAGCTAAGTTTAACCGAATAAAGTCAATTACTCAAATAGTTGATAAGCTGGAAGAACTAAAGAAGGAGAATCAAAACCTAACTAAAGAAATAGAATTAAAAAGACAGTTAAGAGAAGTAAAGGATGAGAATGAGGAATTAAAGAGTAATAAAGAGAATAAAAGAGTCCATAATAAAAGAGTAAGTGGTTGGAAAAAAGTACAAGATAACAATAAAATGGAATTTAGAGGTATAATGGAAAAGCAGATGAATGAACAAACTAAGGACACGATTATTAAAGTGATGAGGGAGGAGAATATAGTAAGAGACTTAGCGGATAAAAAGAAATGTATAATTATATTAGGGATGGAAGAGAAGTATAATCTAAATAGGACTACAAGAATAAAGGAAGAAAAGGAAAAAATTAATAAGATATTAGAAGTAGTTCAAGATGATCCAGAAACAGGGAAAGAAATAGAAGAAATATATAGGCTAGGGAAATACAATACAGATAAGACCAGACCATTTAAGGTTAAATTCAAGTCACAAACAACAGCAGAGAATATCTTAAGAAAAATAGGGAAACTAGCAGAGAGTGAACAATATAAACAGGTATGGATAAAAAGAGAAATGATTAAAGAGGAAAGAGAGGATGAGAAAACAAAAAGACTAGAAGCTTAGGGAAAAAAAAAAAACTAGAAGCTAAGTAAAAAAAAACGAGAAAAGAACAGTCAGAAAAAGAGAAATTCTATTGGAGAGTAGTGAATATGAAAGTGAGGAAATGGTTCATAGCAGAGAAAAATAGAAGGGAAACAGAAAACACAATGGAAACAGCAGAAAATTAAAAGTGTCTTATACATAGATGGATTAATAACAGGCTTGAAAGAACTGAATGATTACCTGAAGGGAAAAGAACCGGACATAATGGGAATTGTAGAGACAAAATTGAAAGGTCCGCTACCACCCAACAGTGTAGGACATGGTGCATATAATTATTGGATTAGAAACAGAGAGGGTGGTGGAGTTATGTTCTTGACTAAGAAGGAAATGTGAGGAATGTCACATATGGACAGAATGGAGTAGAGACGATTGTGATGGAAGTGGAGGACAGGGATGGGAAGAGCAGGAAGTTTGTAGTAAATTATGTGCCTCCTAAAACAGCTTTGTGGGAAGAGAAAGAACACAAAAATATGTTAGAAGACATAAGGATAACACTAAGATAATGGAAGATGGAGGAAGAATAGTTATCATGGGTGACTTTAATTGTAAAGAAATCTGCTGGGAAGAGATAACAGTGAAGGGTGGAGACGACCTATGGGGAAATGTACTACTTGATATGATTATAGAACATACAATGACACAATGGATTCAAGAGAATACTAGATATAGAAATGAGGAAGAACCATCGAGACTGGACCTAATTACAACATCAAAACCCAAAATAGTGGACAAGATTGAATAAAGCTTGGATAAGATGGAAAAAAGACAAGACCTGAAAAATGGAAAACATATACTAGTTATAGAAATGAATATGCACAAGTGTGCAGAGAAGAAAAGAGAAAATATGAAAAAGATGTCATAGAAAAATGTAAAGATCAACCAAAACTATTTTACATATTTGTAAACATCAAACTGAAAAACAAACAAGAATTAGTGAAACTACGACAAGGAGTGGAATACACAAACTTAAGAGAAATGGCAGAAATTATGAACAAGCCTTTTTAATCGGTGTACAGTATACGAGGGAGAACATACAACCTAGAGATATCAAGTGGGAGGAGAAAGTCCCCCCTATGAAAGAGATAGAAGTAACAAGGAATGAGGTAATGAATCACTTGAGTAAAATCGATGTCAGAAAATCACATGGACCAGATGAAATGGGAAACTGGATTTTGAGAGAATGCAGGAATGAACAGACAAAATACAGTCTAATAAACAGTTCATTGAAAGAAGGAAAAGTTCCAGAAGATTGGAAAAGAGCAAATATAGTACCAATATATAAAGGGGGAAACAACAAGACCCTACTAACTATAGACCGGTCTCTCTTACAAGTACGATAGCTAAAATTTGTGAATCATCAAAATTAGATGGGTACATTTGGAAAAAAAACGTACTAAACCCAAGGCAATTTGGATTTAGAAAAGGACTATCATGCGTCACAAACTTCATGTGTTTCTATTCAAGGCTAATAGATGTAATACAAGAAAGAGATGGATGGGCTGATTGTGCATTTCTAGACCTGAAAAAAGCTTTTGATAAGGTGCCACATAAGAAGTTGCTAAAGAATTTAGAAACTGCAGGAAGAATGCAGGACAAACTGCTGAAGTGGATGGAAGACTTCTTGCAAGAAAGAAAAATGAGAGTGGTGATAAGAGAAACACTCTAATTGGGATGAAGTGATAAGTGGAGTTCCACAAGGAACAGTTCTGGCCCCAATAATGTTTGCTATATATATCAATGATATGGATAAAGGAATTGAAAGTTATACGAGCTTCTTTACGGATAATGCAAAATTGTTGAAAAAAGTGAACACTGAAGAAGATTGTGAGTCACTACAGAGTGATCTCAATAAAGTATGGAAATGGACAAGGAAGTGGGAGAAGGAATTAAATATTAAGAAGTGTTGTATAATGGAATTTGGAAAAAGCAAAAAAAGAATAGTGAGATCATATAAATTGGAAGAAGAAACAAAAAAAGTAGAAAATGAGAAGGACCTGGGAGTCATTATTATAATATGTCCCCTGAGAAACATATAAACAAAATCTTAGGAGAAACTTATAATCTAAAAAGAACAATCAAAGTGGCATTTAGATACCTGGATGAAGAAATGGTGAAGAAAATACTAGTCACTTTGATAAGACCAAGATTGGAGTATGCAGCGACGACGTGGTCACGAAGTACAAAAAAATGTATAACAAAAATCGAAAGAATACAAAGAGCAATTACGAAATTGGCACCAACACTCTCAGAACTATCATATGAAGAGACTAGCCCTGGACAAAGAAATGGTGAAGAAAATACTAGTCACTTTGATAAGACCAAGATTGGAGTATGCAGCGACGACGTGGTCACGAAGTACAAAAAAATGTATAACAAAAATCGAAAGAATACAAAGAGCAATTACGAAATTGGCACCAACACTCTCAGAACTATCATATGAAGAGACTAGCAAAACTTGAGCTACAGACATTAGAGCCAAGAAGAGAGAGGGAGACTTGATAATTATTTATAGAATCATGAAAGGCATAGAAACTATTAATAGAGAGGATCTAATAAAATGGGATAGTAGAAATACAAGAGGACACGGGAAGAAAATCAAGAAAGAGTTAGAAAAGACCTGACAAAGAACAGCTTTCCCCAGAGTAATAGACGTTTGGAACAAGTTAGATGAGAAAGTGGTGTGCAAAAACAATACATGAATTTAAAAACAGTCTAGATAAAACGAGATATATAGACGGTACTCCACGAGCATAGCTCCCCTTCCCGTATAATAAAACTAGTTAAATACACATCGTTATAACTGACATCGCATCTAAATGTTTGCAAGGCTTCGCATACGTGGTGACGCTTTTCGTCGAACAAGAGCACAGCAGCACAGAGCACACTACCCCTTACCCAAATATTCGGCCACAGCGTCGAGCGGAGTAGGCAGTCGCTGGGCGTCTCTCACAGCCGCCGCGGTCCCGGACGTGAAGGCTGCAGTTGTTACTGCCGATCCCAAGGCCGCAGTAGTGGAGGCTGTAGAGGAGGGCGAGATGACGTTGTGCTTGTTGCGAAGATGTTTGAGCATATTCGAAGTAGAGTTGCTGTTCGAGTCCCAGTGCATGACGTGCCCGCAAAGCTGGCACACTGTTCTCCGTCGAGCTTCGCTCTCGAACACAAAGAACTGCCACACCACGGACGCCCTCCCTCTGCGGGGGACTCCACTTCCCGTTCCCAGTGATGTCCGGAGGGGCATGTCCTCTTGCTCGCGGAGAGGGACGTCGCCCTCGCCAACTGAAGAACAATCCACAAGACGTGCCTCAACCAGGGTCGTCAAGCAAAACTCTTGCATTCACCTGAATGGGAGGAACTCTGTTTCAGCCTATTTTCTTTTGGCGAAGGTGTAACACATGCCGGTCAAATGCAAACCAGGCCTTGCAGTAGTACTGCCAATGTGCAAGCAGTTAAGCTCAGTCGCTCACATTTCTCCACCACCACCAAACTGTTGATGCTTAAACGTTCGTCTCCAAGGTCCAGCCAATTAATCAATTATTGTTAGTCACAGTCCAAACACAGCGAAACTACAGATAATGAACTTTGTACCACTACTACTATAATTCTCACGCGGCGATCGACAGTAGGACTAACAACACCACGATCAACACAACACCCTAAATGCGCGCGAGTGGATCATATCCGTCGAGTAGTGCGACTAATCCGACTAGACTCGGGTGAGGTAACTGCTGTGCTTCGGGTGACCGGGTCCATGCAGATCCGACGCTGGGACCGGTTGGAGCTAGGGAGGGGGTGGGGTGTCCAGGTTACATCGGATATGTAAAATCACCCTCGTCAAGGACATAGAGGAAGAGGACATGAAGTCTTCCACTACCACTGAACTGGTCGGCAGCATAAATTATTTCGAAATTAAACGCCTGCAGCTGCATGCGCGGATCTCGCTCAGAAAGGCGTTACATACAACATGGGAAGTGTCCCCCACGCGAAGACCCGGTGATAAACTTGGCAACATGGCCTTACTTGCCGGGCGAGTCCATTACCCGCAGAACCGTGTTCGATTCCCGAGCCAAAGCGTCTGTGCTATTCCGAATTCCTTTCTTCTTCAATACGACGCCAAGGGTTGTAGCATTACACACCACATACCACAATCCCAGCCCTTCATACATGCGGGTACTATATTCGACGGTCTCGGCCACAATAAGTCATATGTCTGCTATTTTACGTAATTGGGTCCGAGTCCCTATGGAAAATATCCGGACAATTCATCCAACGGTCGGTCGATGCCGAAACTATCGAGTCCTGCCAGACGTACGAGATATGAATCGGTTTCGACTGCACACCCGTTGTCCCGTCAGGTTGTACGCGGCATATTTGTCCCCATGATAGCATAAAAATTTACCTCAAGAAAAAGACCCATTGGCAGTGTATGTAAGCATGGAAGTTATTTTCGCACCTTGGATAAATTCTTTTTCCAGCAGAGGTACTCTCCCCCTCCCTTCGATAGGTAGTTACACATAAGCCTAATAATTACCGTGTAAGAAAGAACTTAGACATGGAACTTGAGCCAACTTTTCTCGGTGCTACTCGTTTTATTCCAACTCGAGTCAATTTTATTCATGTGTCCCTTTCAGCAGAGGGAATAAGGCCACTTTCAACATTGCGACATATAACGGTACTGTTTCAATTATTTATTGGAGAGCCATTTCACGCAGCTTCGTAGCGAGGGTTTGAATCTGTCCAGTCCACCCTGTCTGCTGCATGAAACTGTCCTTGACCAGCACAAATAGACATCATACCGACGCATCAGATAGGGACGACATAGTGCGAACTTTTGACTATAAAATGATAACTGCGAAATTTAAAAGGGTCATTAACAGAGAAAACGCGATGTTTCAAACGAATCATAAATAACAGAATTACGTTTACTTTTAAATGGAAACAAGTTGGGAAAGAATCAGTCTCCATAAATTTTACTTATCAAAAAAGAATAGTGATGATCTGTCTCTCGTGCCAATGGGGGGAAATACAATAACAATATAATCAGTCACACTGGGTAACATTCCCGCTTACCTTCCACATAGTATAAGGTCCTAATTTGCAAATACACACGAATTATCAAGGGCAACAAAAATCTTAAAACCGACCCGACTGTTTGAAGGACGTTTAATCATAATTTTCCATTTTGACGAGTTAGTTTGTTAAACATGAAAACAAAAACATAATGAATGAAAAAAAATGATACATGGAGTCAATACCCTAAAAGCGTAGCTCCAATCCTGTTTATTACAACTTAACAGATTTGAGTAATGCATTTACTCCAATTTCAATGCCATTCATTCTGGTTTGTTAGAGGACTGCCCATCATTTAAATTTGAAAATGAGAATATCAAAAAACTTCCCTTCCCCTTCATCCTACAATCATATTTTATGCGACTTCTAAATTGTCAGCAAAACTCCCTATGCGCATACCTAAAAATAAAGTATACAGTACATATGACAAGTTTTAGGTTTCCTGGGACAAAACAGTCCATGTCCTTTCAATTCTAGTGATATTCCCAGATCAATATCGGAAATACTATACTAATAACATTTATTGATGTGAAAGAATCCAAATATTAATTTATGTACTGTATGGAGCATACTGGGCTGGGCTTACCTGTGGTGCCAGGAAGATGAAGGGTTGGCACTGCATCAGCCTTCAGTGTTCTCAGTTGTTTTGGAACTGGCAGATTTAGTAGGTCGTACATTAATTGTTTTTCATAATCATCAGAGCTAAAATGTCGGCTGCACACCCTTGCATAAGCTGGATTGATGGCTTTCAAAGGATTGCACAATAAATACCAAGTTCTTCTTAGCTTTTCATCTCTAGGAAAAGTATGAAAAACTACTCCACTTGTGTTCTTATAATTTGATGAACAGCCATTTACTGCGCAGTTGCTCGGCATTCTCACTGATATCAAAGTCAAAATAACTTATAAACCTTGACTATTGTTGGACCATGGAACCACACTTGATTTGCACACCACGACTTTGCAATACTGGATTCACGAGATACCTCAAATTTCCTTGGGAAAAAAAAAATAACTAAAATAAAATAAATAAATAAATCATATATATATATATATATATATATATATATATATATATATATATATATATATATATATATATATGATGGAAAAAGAAGTCACGGGTCTAGTTCCGAGTTTTTTAGTTTATTCCTTTAAGGAATAAACTCAAAAACTCTGAACTAGACCCGTGACTTCTTTTTCCAACATCAACTTGTCACAATGTCCCAGCAATATATACATATTATATATATATATATATATATTATATATATATATATATATATATGTTATATTATATATACTATATATATATGTTATATATATATATTATATATATATATATATATATATATATATTTAATATATATATATATATATATATATATATATATATATATTATATACACACACATATATATATATACATATATACATATATATTTATATATATATATATGTTTATATATATATATATTCATATATATATATATATATATATATTTATATATATACACATATATATTTATGTTGAAGTATGGAGGACAAATGAGTGGAGAGGGTGGTGATATATATATATATATATATATATATATATATATATATATATATATATATATATATATATATATATATTTATATTATATATCTATATATTTATATATATGATTTATATATATCTATTATGTATATATATATATATTTATATATATATATATATATATATATATATATAAACACATGTACACATATACACATTAAACTTCATCTTAAACTCAATCTGAAGCTTGTTTTCTCATGAAGAGACATTTGGCCCTGGGGTATCCAGCCATGGCCATTGAGTTGGCCCATAAATCACTTGCAAGATAATTATGCTCTCTGCATTGCAAGTACTGGGCAGTGACTGATGACATATTTTTCATTTTTCAAGTGGTGTATAAATGGGAGGTGTCTCATTCAAAACTACTTAATCATCTTTGAAACATTTACTTATCTATGAATACCCAAATAATGTTTGGTGAAAGAATGTCTTGCTGAAAGATTATCATCAACCAACCTATTGTCTAGTATTAGGGAAGGAGTGTCCTTCCCCCTACACACCTAGTTACATTTATACTATATCCAGTGGGAGGACATAGTGAGTGAGTGTGTGTATGTGTGTGTGTTTACCTAGTTATAGTGTATGGGGTTGGAGCAATGCTCATAGGGTCCTCCTACCTCTTATCCTCCATTTGTCAAACTCTTTGCCTTGAATTCTTCAGTATTGGTACATGCACATGCACACACCTCTTGAAGTCCCAGGGTTAGCCTCTTGGATTTCCACCACCAAATGAAGGTGGGATCAATGGGTTTTGAGTTGATTGACATGCATCCTCCAGACCCCCATGTAGGTATCCACGTTTGGTCACAAAATCAACTTAAGTAGAAATAATTTCAACTGCATAATCAATAAATGGAATAAATTTCCCACCACGGTAATATAATGCAGTGCAGTTCAAAGTTTTAAAACTCGCATGGATAATTATCAGCAAAAGGGGAACATATGCTGACAAGCAAATCACTTACAACCCAATGACATTTCCCAGTTTCCCTGAACATGTCCTCATACAACCACCCTTCCCATTACAAATAAATCTCAACAGAATAAATTATCTCCACGCAAAATTTCTGTGTGTCTTCTTGATCTCCACTGATGGATGTCCTTTATAGAGACAACTGTAAGTGGGATCAACATCAGGGACATGTGATATATGCCCAGATAGCCAATTTGTTTATAAATTATGCAGGTAAAAGGATATAATTGTCTCACATTGCATTCATTAATATGATACAAGTTCATACCAGTAAGGCCCCATATTTCTCCAATGATACTTTGGTACCACAAATGTCAAAATGCCTCTTCAAGAACATATACAGTGTCCTTGTCACTCAGTCATACAGCAAAAGTATTATTTCTTATTCCTCCAGCATAAGTACTGGCAATGCCATGTATACTAAGTCTGTAAAACCATGGGCCATGTTGATCCTCTGAAGGATTTCCTCACACTGCTCTGGACATTTGGAAATTCAGCACATGGTAATAAACCAATACCAGCAACATATGACCAAATACATTGCCCAGCTCACTGACAACACACACAGCAGTAATTATTACAGTCATGCCAGTTGTCAGTGGGTACAATGCCTGACTGTACACCCAATAGCACCATGTGCAACCAATAAATCATGGCCCCATTTCTGGCTTTTCAACATGTCTATAATGCCAGTCATCTCTATCAGTGGACTGGCAACCATCACCTCAACACTAGCCAGGGGAAATTGGCTACTTGTAAGGTCAACCACAAACAGATGCTCAAAGTAGTCTACCCAGCACTTGCTTAGGTCACAGATTTGAGGCAGTGTCTCCAAGGCTTTGTAAACACATCTAAAATAGTTCATAATTAAAATCTCCCACTCCTCATCACTCCTGAAGTTAGTTTAGTCCTCCATTTTGGAATACTGTATTACAAATCCAAGTCTCCATTCAGCCTGCAGCATAATTCATCTATATGCTCTTTAGTGTCTTGCATGATGTTGCACCAATCCTTGATCCAAGAAACTCCATTGCATTCCAAGAACTTAAGTTTCACAAAGTATTACTAAATTCATAAAGGTTCTAGGACACAAACTTTCAATCAATTGGAGACTGCTACATATCATCTGAT
>NC_134794.1:735000-737500 GCF_046742065.1 Oratosquilla oratoria | reverse complement strand
TTTTTCAGAAAAAAACGTTTCTGGAATTTGTTCCCATGACCTTCCAATGCCCTCCCATGTGATCTATCAGTTTTATCTATTCCATTAAATGACTGGAGGAGTGCCTGCATAGTTCTGCTTTATATGGAAAAAGTGGACAAGTAATAGTTTCAGAGGGATCAGTTTGTTGAATGTAGTTGGGAAGGTTTATGGGATGGTTTTGATAAGAGAGGATTAGGAGAGGAACAGAGGGAGCAATTGGCAAGGAACAGTGTGGATTTGGAGCAGGTAGGGATTGTGTGGATCAGATTTTTGTGGTAGAGCAGATATGTGAGAAAGCTTTAGGAAAAGGTAAGGATGTTTTTTTGGCCTTCATGGATTTGGAAAAAGCTTATGACAGGGTAGACAGGAAGGCACTGTGGGAGGTATTGCTGATATATGGGATAGTTGGAAAGTTGTTAATAGTAGTAGAGCTTGTGTTAGAATTAGAAATGGATAAAGCAAGTGGTTTGAGGTAAAGGTGGGACTGCCAAGGATATATCATTTTGCCATGGCTGTTCAATTTATGCATGGTTGGGGTGGTGCAAAAGGTAAATGTATGGGTAACGGGTCGGGGATTGGAGATGGTTAAAAAGAATGGAGCAAAATGGGAGATTAGCCAGTTGTTGTTTGCTGACAACACTGCTCTTGTAGCATGATCAGAGAAGGGATTAAGGAAGTTGGTGACCAAGTTTGGGAAGGTGTGTGAAAGAAGGAAGTTGAAGATAAATGTGGTTAAAGTAAGGTGATGAGATGCACAAGGGGTGAGGATGGCAGTAAATTGGAAGGGAGTATTAAGGGAGAGACACTGGTAGTAGATGGCTGCAGATATTTGGAGGTGAATGTGGCACGAAAGGGAGGAGTGGGGGGTGGAATATTGATTGAGAGAAGCAAGTAAATGCCTTAGGGGATTAAGGAGTGTAACAAGAAATAGACATATGGGAATGGATGCCAAGAGGTGATTGCATGAAGGGGTGATTGTACTGACAGCACTGTATGGTGCAGAAACATGGAACATGAGAGAGGAAGACAGTTTAATAAATGCGTTTGAGATGAAATGTCTGTGTATGGTATGGCTGGACTGAGTGAGAAAAGAGGCAAGGAGAGCAGGGATGGAAAAGGAATTGGGAGTTAGGGTTGTTGAAAGAGTATTGGGATGGTTTGGACACATGGAAAGAATGAGTGAAGAAAGATTAGTAAAAGCAGAGGTGTTGAGAAAGAGGGGGGATGTCTGTTAAGGAAGAGAGAAGACAGAAGATAAGGGTGAGTTCTGTATAGTTGATGCTGTGATGCATGGGAGGGGGTGTTAGGGAGTATGTGTGAATAATATTTTGATGCAGCCTGAATAGATTTTTTCCCCCATCTTCTCTTTTTCTGTATGAGGGTACATAGAGGAGGGTTACCGATTAAATGAAGCAGCCTTTCTGTAGATGTGCTGTGTCTTGCTGCATTGTTTCTGACCCGAGCCATGAAAAGAAGGCCTGAGGGGTGGTGAATGGGACTGGAGTATGTGGGGGGATGAAATGGGTGGGAGTGGATTTATGCCTTTGATTTTGGCAGATCCAATATGTGATAATACTCTGAAGCACACCATACTGCAATATTATGCAATTGTACAACCTAGATATACATTAATTCTTTTGGAGAAAACAAGTTTGAATTATGTACTTTTCACAATACATGATGTATTTTGAAGAAGTCTAAGCTGTACATTTCAGTGTTTTTAAGTTTTTTTTTCTGCATTATACAGACCATGAGTAAAGTTGATTTCTCTCTCTTAGATATCACCAGTTGCAAATCTGGATGTTTTAGCCAGCTTGACCAATGTTTCCTTCATCTTCCAATCCAGTTTCCCAAATTCTAATTTTACTCTTAACCCTTCTGATCTCTTTTCTCATTCTTGTCTTGTATATTCTAAAATATATTGTCAGCTCTTTATAAATTAAACAGTCAAGATCATTCTGAACTAAACATATTGAACTACAACTGCATATTTCAACCATTTGAGGGTTTTTGCCAGTATTTATCTGTCTAGGTTTATCATGCCAAGGGAAAACCTCTAAGACAATTTCACAGCTTGAATATAATGATAATTATTACCTGCTGCTTTCACAAAGTGGGAAACTGCAGCCCCACAAGAGGCAGCAACAGTCCTTGAGCAGCCCAACTGTCCTTGAAGGACCACCACAATGAGGTACCCATCATTTGTCTCCTGCTTTATCATAAATGACAACATAATGTGTGGAATATTGGTTATGTTTGACCTTCCTATCATTTGACAGTGAAGATCTATTGTTCCAGAACATTATGATACCTTACAAGAGGATCTGAAGTCCATATGCATCAATGCATTAAGATGGCTGGATGTTCTCACAAACTGGCATACAATTAAGAAAAAAAAAAAATAATAATAATAATAATAGAAATAAACAAATAAATAAATAAACTAAACTTGTATCACAAAGAAACATACTAGGGCCAA
>NC_134794.1:670000-730000 GCF_046742065.1 Oratosquilla oratoria | reverse complement strand
CAATACATTTGGCAACATGGCTTTACTTGCCGGGTGAGTCCATTATGTACTCGCACAACAGTGTTCGATTCTCAAGCCAAGCCTAGGTTAGTGTTATCTCAAGTTCTTTCTCTTTTCATAAAAAGTGGCAAGATGCATCAGCACGCACCACAAAACCAGTTCACCATTCATTCATCAACTTCACACTCGCAAACTTGTGTTTGCACCATCTGCTATTCATGTCACTGTACTACCTCGAATATTCGAACAATTTCAACGGTCGGTCGGACAATGACGAAACTATCGGAAATACGTTGTACACACGCTTATGCCAAACGTACGATAATGGTTTAGTTTGTGGAGCACACCCTCCGCAATATTCAGTGTATGTCTACTGGTTACGTTTCGGTGTTGGAATAAAAATTGTGAACATGCAATCAAGTTCTGTCACGATTACCATAATCTAGCACATCACGATATATTAAGGGGGGGGGGTCTAAAGTTGTATCCACAACGCATCTGTTCTGGCAACTTTTGTTTTATCCATCAATATTTAGCCTTTGAGTATGTGTGTGTTTTTCGGTGTTTGTATACAAATAGAGGTCATCCGTACATACATTATCAACATAATTTAGGATATTACGGAGCAATGGGGATATTCATGTCGGCTTTACCTGCTTTGCTTTCACAATGGACTAGGAACTGATTTTTCCCCTCATCGATCTCCCTCTCAAAATGTATTTTGTCAACCCAATGCAAATTGTGATTAAATTATGCTTATAAAAAAGCTGATCAACAGGCAATTAGTCATTAAACGGAAACCATTGATAAACTTTCAAGTGAAAACCACTAACTTTTAAATAACTAATCATAGTATACGAGTATAACAATGGGTTTACTTCGTGCATGACGATGCTCGTATACTTCTGATTTGTCAAGTAAGAAATGAGACACCCACTTAGGAGAAAGTACCTATTCAGAAATTCCAAAGACCTACGGTGTTCATTATTGCCTAGTTGGTGCGATAACTTACGGAACGAAAGTTGTCGCTCATTAGATAACAAAATTATAGCGATTTTTACATTATTTGCCCAATTCCCTGGTAGGTTTTGAACCTACTAACGTAACACTGGCATCCTCACACACAAACCCAGATATTTAAAATTAAAGACAAAATAAAAAAAATGACACGATTACTAATGTACGGCTACAAAAATGTTTCACTTTTATGGAATGGCCCATACGCCCATGCTTACACACAAATGTGGGCTATTTTTATCTGATCATGTTTTCATACACAATCTCCTTACCACAATTCTGAGAATAAATATACCAGTATCAATTACAGTGTAACAATAACATACTATGATCTACTATTCAAACTTACTTTGTTCATAAAGATGGTGGAGCATGCCTACGACTCCCTTCTGAGTATTAACTGCATCTCCCCCAATTCTTGCTTCTGCAGCATCATTGTTAACTTCCAATTTAGGAGTAGGTATCTGCTCACGTATTTGTCTTGATTTGTCCGTTGTCATATAACTGTATCCGGTAGGTTTGTGTGTCATATATGCTGCCTTCTTTAAATGGTGACTGCATCCGGCAACAGTAATATTAGCTGTGCATTCTTCGTGATTGTGCCTGCCTGACATAACTGGGTTATTCATATACAAATCTGTCTTGATGGATGCATGGCAACGATTGTTCCTTCTTCTCACACATTCCCACCGGATGCCATCCTTCAGGTATCTTTTCTTAATAAACAAGTGATTGTTTATACGAAGCTTGTCCATGCCTCTCAGTGTCTGAATCACTTCCATAGTTGTAGCCTCACAAGCAAAATTGAAATAAATAAACTGATAGTAAACAAGCAGATTTATTAAACGTTGCTTGGTGCCTCTTAATTATGCACCAGAAGTTAGGTTAGAGAAATATGGGCTGGTTTGCAGTGGGTGTGGTTATAACAGGGCTAACTGTGGAAAGCTGGTCACAACCAGAAAACTACACGAACGACGTGGCGAACAATGATTATTAGGGAACATGGCTCAGACTGCCTGGCAAGTTCCTGTAGATTACGCGCGAGTCCGTGTTCGATTCCCAAGCCGCACCCTGACATGTATTATCCACAAGGACAACTAGCCATCGTTTCACACTCGCGAACACCAGAAACTGCCAACGATTCACGTCACTGTATACGTTCCCCCATACAACATATTCGTATAGGTCCAACGGGCAACGGTCGGTCGTGTGATGCCGAAACTACCGGAAAAACATTGAACACGCGGGTCTGCCAGACGTACGACGCGTGAATTGGTTTACCCATTACAGTGTATCACAGTTTTATCAAACAAAACACAATACTACAAACAAAATGAAATTTTCACTATATTGACCTGTATCATGCAAATGCGTCCATGATTAGGGGATATTTGGTGGTGTCCCTGTTGCATTTGAAAATAGTATGCATTCTAAGTATATTGAATACTACGAAACCCATATCAGCATTTCAGGGTGTTCTATAATATGCATCTTCTATGTACCTGCATTGAAACAAGGCCACTGGAATAACGACTGACATACAAGCAGTTCGGTACATTTGGAGAATGTATTAATGAAAATTAAATGTTTATGAAATATTACGGCAATAACTCTAAAGGAGGTCATTACATACTACATAGTCTGAATAACTGGTAGGTACTGATGAAGATGCCGGTTACTTGGAAGAAAAACACAGGGCTTTTCTTTTTAATCTCTGTTGCATGAGATTCCTTTACTTTTTTATCTGCTGATTTCAATATGGAAACTTTTGTTTTGTATGCTCTACTTTTCATGCAATTTCAGTGATTGCATTCTAGCCTTTTGCGACCAAATAAATTAACGCGTTTGTGGTATCAATAGGGATATACTGTTTTGTTTGTTTTTCCTTTCTGATATGATCATGGCTACAAAGAGACGTCACGTGTGAACAAACCTGATGTTTTCTGCTGTATTGGTGGATACTTCATACTTATTCGTCTGAGGTGCAATACAACATGGTTTGTGAGACGAGCCTATTAGGCGTACTTCAGACTTACTCGTGGTGACACGAAATAGGTCTCACATACTGTGCCATAACTGCGAAATGCTTGACTGGACGAAGGGAAACGTAAGGGCTTACCTTTCGGAATTCCCATGTCCTGACGGAACAGAAGAACCACACAACTGACAATACAAAAGCAGTTTTCATGAACAGCAGACATAAAATCACTTATTCTCTCAGCAATTCGATCTACTCTGATGAGCTACCAATTCCAGTTTTTAATGGGTTGTCTCCGTTTGAAGAAGAGTGACGATGAAACTCAAGAAATACTGGCAGATTCCGATGATCCTTCTTATGCTACATCCGTCTTCAGCAGTTAGCCAGCCTGAGCTGAATAACATTGTGTGTGACTTGGGTCTCTCCAAAATGCAGAAATGTTAGCTTCTAGGTTGCAAAAGGCACTACTGAACCAAACCATTAAAGTTTCATCATACTTCCGAAATAGGGAACAGGTTTTTGTGCAATTTTTTAAAGAGGAAGTTTACTTATTGCCATAATATCTCTGGTCTTCTCTACAAATTTATTCCTTTGTAGATTCCAAATTATTAGAGATTATTTCTAGATAGTTATAAGTGCAGCCTGAAGTGTGTTCTACTACATAATGGCAATGTCTCTGCAGCTGTTCCAGTAGGTCATTGTGCGTTTACGAGAAGAGCATAATATCAAAACTGTGATAGACCTACTAAAATATCATGAGCACAACTGGACAATTTGTGTGGACCTCAAAATTGTTAACTTCCTCCTTGGTCAACAAAAAGGATTTACAAAGTAACCCTGCTTTCTTTGCAAGTGGGACAGCTAAGCTAGAGACAAGCAATGGAACC
The DNA here is from genome assembly GCF_046742065.1 of Oratosquilla oratoria. NCBI lineage: Eukaryota > Metazoa > Arthropoda > Malacostraca > Stomatopoda > Squillidae > Oratosquilla > Oratosquilla oratoria. The sequence goes on along the minus strand of NC_134794.1, from coordinate 726,118 downwards.
AGAAAGAGTGGTCCTTACATGAGACTCTGGAAGCTGGTATGCCAAATATTGTCAATGATCCAATTGTCAGTCAAGAAAAGATCATATTTCCTCCTCTCCACATCAAGCTGAGCCTGATGAAAATTTGTCAGAGCATTAAATACTGATGGTGAATGCTTCCAGCATAGTCTCTGTTCTCCCTGCTTTGTCATTTAAGAAGATCAAGGCAGGCGTGTTTGTTGGACCACAGATTTACACACTTTTATGTGATCAAGACTGTCAAAAATATGAATAATAAGGAAAGGGAAGCATGGCTTTCATTTGTGGCAGTAATGGAAAACTTTCTCAGTAATAAAAAGGCTGACAACTATTAACCCTTGTAACAACTTTGTCAGCTTTTCATGACCTTGGATGCAACATGAGTGTCAAACTCCATTTCTTATACAATCATCTTGATAGATTTCCTGAGAACTTGGGCCAGTAAGTGACGACCAAGGCAAGCAGCTCCATCAGCACCTCAACAACATGGAGAAGTGCTACCAAGGGAGATGGGACAAACACATGATGGTAGATACTGCTGGAACATTATCAAATGTGATTGCCCTGTTGAGACAGTCTCCACAAACGCAAAAGCTTTGAGTGCAAATTCCTGCCTGACTAAAATGTAATCGAGCTTTGTATCTTCGTAGCAACCAATTTACCTAACAATGAGTTTCATATAAATTCTAACCTTTGTGTTGATGGAATGTATCAAATTGTACATACATGTATGTATGTATATATATATACTTTTTCCATTAAGAAGCTTGATTAAACTATGCCACAGACCTCTCAAAAATATGAAAAGATTGTAATAAATATATATATAATATATATATAATATATATATAATATATATATATATATATATATATATATATATATATATATGATCAAAGCGTGATGTTCCCACCCAAATGTGTACAGGTGGGAGGTTGGGAAGAAAAAGTCTAAAGATCATTAACAAAACTGTCTGATGTGCAGTGTGATGGGAAAAAATCCTGCCATTGCATAGCAGAAATAGCAAATGTGTTGCCAAAGGCAGCCTTCGTCTAATAAACCAAGAACTTACTGCATTAAATGTAACAACAATCAATCCAAACAATTCATTGCCCTAATTTTTTTTTGTAGGATGCCCACAAGGAAATTGGCTGCAGCCACTTAACTGGCCCAAAGTCACTCAAGAGCAGTTTATTTCTGTAGCCAGGGCTATTCTGTGCAAATACTGTCTTCATGTTGAAGGGTGGCCTGAATGCAAATGTGGTTCTTACTTCTCTTGGGAGGGTATTTTTCTGTGGGGCTGATGTTGGGTGGGGGGGGGGGGGGTTGAGGTTTGATGATCTGTCAAGCCAAGGAATACAGTTTGCTCCACATCAAATTGTGAAAGGGTGCATTATTTTGTTCCAAAGTCCTTATTTGACTCCAGCTTATTACTCCTCTTTAGAGGGCATTCAATTCTCTCCTTATTAAAAATAATAATAAAGCACTATAATGAATCAACTTTCATTTTATTCCTTTACTCTTTCATGACTGTTTATAAAATGATTAACAAAAATGCTTTGGTTATATTGGGTTAACCTGCACTGGTCCCGTCATCAATACAGTATTTATTTTTTATACTTTTTTGTGGTAGTGTAAAACCAGTGAAAACTTGATCAAATATTACATCAATTAGCATCCGCAAAGGAATAGGTAATATGTTCTCCTCAATATCATATTCAGTAAAGTTCATCCACAAAACATCAATACTACCTATTGATATTTTCTCTGCATTTAGTGACATAGTCAAAACAAACTGAAGAGAGCCAATGTTTCTCAAAGTTTTGTGTACACACAATAAAAAAAATATCTCCATGGTGAGGTTGCAACAGTTCCATGACTCCAGTAATGATCATCATTGCTAACAATCCAACCCTACTATATTTCAAGAAACAGCATTATATTTATTAGGCAAGTGCTGAAATCATGCTGACCACAACAGTAGTGCTTTATGGCAATTATTATCAAATGATATTACTTTTAGGACTTGCATACCCTGATATCTTTATTTTCAATAAAATCTATCCATACCTAAGGCCTCTTCCCCTTATAAGGAAGATAGCCGCTGTGCACGCACCCACTCCAACCCATTCCACTTCCATCAACCATCATATTCCATGACATAACATGACTCAGATATGAGATGATGTCAAAATTCTATCCACATTACCACTACCAACTGTGAAGCAAATGGGATTCAATGTGAATTGACAACAAAAAGTAACTCCTGCCCATTTAATGCCTTGGACTGCTTGCACCAAGGTCAAGATTTCTATGTTGTGAGTAGCCATGATGACACAAGCATGCACGACTGAAGATACATCTTCTACATCTGATGAAGATTTGACAGATACACTAATGTTACAGACAAAAACCCTCCACAATTACCAGTGGAATCAATACTAGTAACAATAATTAATGTTATTGCCATTCACTGTTTTAATATAATTTTATTCAAACAACTTACTTTTATGAAGTCGTTGATGTCTATTTATCCATCTCCTCAGATTGTCATCATTTCCAAGTCTTGCTTTTACTTCATCATCCATAGCTTCCAATGCTGACCAAATTATCTGTTTAGGGGTTTCTCTTGATTTCATAGCCATTTTCTTTATCTGTTGTTTACATCTGGCAACAGCAACATTTAATGCATCTCCAGTATGGCTGTGATGCCCAGACACGACTGGGTTATTCATTAGCAGATCTGTCTTGAGAGTTGCACTACAATTATCACGCCTTCTTCTTGCACATTCCCACCTAATGCCTCCCTTGAACTTCCGTTTCTGGATATACATGTGATTGTCAATACACAGCTTGCTCTTGCCTTTATTACTCTCGAGCACTTCCATTGTTTGTCACATGAAGATTTGCTGCCTCTTATATATGTGGGTGTGGATTTTTTTCTATACTTTAGATTTGATACAAGGTTTTGTCTTTAAACTATGACACTAAATGGCCATATTTTAATATATTGCTGGAGAATTATGGATAACTTTAAAGTTGAGTACATCCAATCACTGTTATAAGACATCAATAATAAGAAATGCTTAAAATATCTTTCTTACAAAAGAAAGGAATAAACTGAAAAATGAATACAACGAATTGTACAATCAGACCTACATTTGGAGAAATCTTAGGAAAAACTATTGGACCTGGTCAGCATTCAAAGGCCAGAAAACTGAAATAGGGAAAGTAATAGCTGGAATAATGATGAAAGTGGCAATTCAAATACAAGAATGTGCACTCTGTCAAATGAAGGACTGTGTGAGATGCCAGCTCAGTGAAAAATAGGATCTCTAGCCCCCTACATGGTACCACTGCGAGGAGTCATGTCAAGAAGAGCTGAAAATATTGCAAGTGCACCCTAGATATCAATGAATGTGCCACAAAACATTACACGTTTCTCAATTTGAACAGTTGTTAAGTATAAAAGAAGTTTGCTTTCCAAAGACTAAACCCCTTGAACCATAAAGTGTCTCATTAGTGATAATGGAACACCTGGACCAAACTGCAGTTATCTCACTGGAGAAATCTTCCTTTAAATTTGTGCACCGTAAATATTTGACCACAAATTTTTTCAAACTTCACTAGATGTCTGTTTATCACCTATGCACATCCAAGGATCCCAAGCAATTACGAGTTATTATTATTATGGTAGTGAGGAAATTTATGAAAATGTGTGGTACTCTCATGGATTTGATCTTATGGTTAAGAAGAAGATGGATTACTTGTCTGGTTGAAAGACATTAGTTCATTGCTGTTCAACAGCAGTGAACTAATGTCCTACACCCAGACAAATGAGCTCCATCTTCCCCTTAACCTTTCCTGCACCCAGACAACTGATCCATCTTCTCTTTAACCTTCCCTAAGTTCCAATGACCACTCCCCCATTCCTCAACCTCAGTCATGTGTATCATGACTATATACTTAAAAAAAAAGTAATAAGCAGTGTCATACCAATGTTTATTTCCATGAACTTAATGTTCAGACAGGTCCTCGTTATCACCATTTTTGTATTTCTTCACCCCACTGCTGAACATTTCATTCACAAACACTAACAGCAGCAATTTCCTTTGAAACAATGTTTGCTTTATGCAGTGCAATAATTTGAGCCATCTACCTGCTTGACAGGAGCTTGGTTTTACTTATCTGTTATGAAAAATACATAAAATGAGGCCAAATATGTGGTAAATTGCAAGTTTATATATACCAGCAGTTGTTACAGCAGCTAAATTCCAACTAAATGTTGATATGACAAACTAAGGGGGACGGGGACAGATGTCACATCCACCACCATGTACTGCTTGTCTGTCCAAATTTAACACTAAACATGAGTAGAGAACAACTACTCACTTGGCTGAGACTGTATATGTGTGTATATCGATGGTGACAGCCTTTAGGATGTCAAATTATTGAAGCTCCATTCCCTTCACATTATTACAGCACTATCCTTATTCTCATGTTTATTTAATGTCTGTGTTTGTTCCACAGGTGTTGTTAACCTCTTGAATACGATGATGCCTATGTATGCATTATGAGCCACAAATGGATACAAGGATACCGGCATTGGCTTCCTGATTTTAATCACTGTAGCTGTAGCCAAATGACCCCCGTATTCTGTGAACAGGATTGATCATGTTTTCTGTGACGTTATATTTATTCAAGGTGAAAGAGAACGAGTATAACAATAGTAACTTTATATTTTGTAATGCATGTATTATGATGCTTCATCATACATCAGGCAACCCAATGTGCATGCAAACATTTGACTCATATTGAAGAGGTTAAAATATTCAGTGCCAAAGATGTTGAGTGATTCATCTCGAGGTGGTTGATGTCCTCTCCCTCATTATTAAGAGACAGGTCTCAAGTCTATTGTCCTTACTGTAATGTTGTAAATTTAGGTGCAACCAACCAGATACCATGTGACTGCCCTGCTGGTCCAGTGTTACATAGAAATCAAACCTGCCAATTCTGCCATGTTGGCATGGTATGGAGTTTAGTAAACTGTGTAATTTATCACAACATATTCATGCAGAGGAAAATTAAACTACATATGGAAAGACAGAGTGTGGGGTGATCTATTAGAGATTAATGGGTCAAGGACTTTTAACATGGGTGAGGCAGACAAGCTCATCATATTAAGACAGCAGGGCAGGACTCATAGTAATGGATCTGTATTGGACAAATTTAGATTCTATCTATATACCAAGGGCCTTTTCCCCCTTATAAGGGAGGTACCCAAGTCAAAAGTCATACACCCACTCCCATCCACACCCCCTTTCTTCCTTCTCATGGATGGCTGATCATCCCTGTATCCCTCCCACTGCTCTGGGTCAGAAGCATTGCAGCAGGACACAGCACATCCACAGCAAGGCCATTTCACTTAATCAGCAACCCCCTTGCCCTGTCCCCTCATGCAGAAAAAAAAAGAATGCAAGAAGAAATCCATTCAGGCTGCTTCAAAATATTACTCATCCATAACCACTCCCTACCCCCCATCCCCTTCCTTCCTTCCTTCCTTGTTCAACAGACATTTCCCTTACTCAATGCTCCTTTCACCCCATCTATCCATCTATCTCATTCTTGGTTGTCCACTCCAGTTCACTCCATCCACCTCTGCTTTCCACACCTCTTTTAATAATCTTACTTCATTTATTCTTTCTGTATGTCCAAACCATCCTAATACTCTTTTATCAGCCCTATCATCTCTTTTTCCACCCCAGCTCTCCTCATTTCTTACTTTATCCAACACTGTAAAACCTACAATACTTCTCAGACATTTCATCTGAAGCACATTTAAACTTTTCCTCTCTGCCTCTTTTAAATTCCATGTTTCTGCCCCATTCAGTGCTGTTGGCACAACCACCCCTTCCTGTAGTCCTCTTTGCATCAATTTCCAAATGCCTATTTCTCATGACACTTTTTAATTCCCCAAAACATTTACTTGCTTCTCTCAATCTACAATTTACTTCCAACGCCACTACTCTCCTTTCCTGCCACGTATGACCCCAAACACCTAAAGCTATCCACTTCCTCCGGTCTCTCTCCAACTTTTTTCAACCTGCTGCCTTCCTCTACCCTTGTACATCTCATCACCTTACTTTTACTCATTTACCTTCAACTTTCTCCTTTTGCATACCCTCCCAAGCTCCACCACTATCTCCCTTAATCCCTCCTCTGACCCTGCCACAATATCATCAGCAAACAACAACTGGCTCACCTCCCACTTTTCTCCATTTTCTTTAATGATCTCCTGTCCCTTGCCCATTACTCTCGCATTTACTTCCCACACCACCCTATCCATGCACACATTTAACAGCCATGGTAACATGACACATCCCTGTTGCAGTCCCATCTTTACCTCAAACCACTTGCTCTTGCCATTTCAAATTCTAATGCAGTTTCTACTACTCTGACAAAAACCTTTGACTGTCCTTTATGGCTTTCCCCTAATCCCATATATCTGCATAACCTCCCACAGTGCCTTTCTGTCTACCCTATTATAACTCTTTTCCAAATCCACAACAGCCCAGAAAATCATCCTTACTTTCTCACATATTTTCCTTACCACAAAAACCTAATCCACACAATCGCTTTACTAAACCCACACTTTTCCTCACCAATTACTCCTTCTATATTCCTCTCCTAATCCTCTCAATTAAAACCCTACCATATGCCTTCCCAACTACACTCAACAAACTGATCCCTCTGAAACTACTACACTCACATTTGTCCCGTTTACCCTTGTAAAGCAGAACTATACAGGCTCTCTTCCAGTCCTCCAGCACTCTTCCCTCCCTTAGACACACATTTAACAGCTTTGCTCTCTAGTCCACTATTACTGTACCTCCCTTCTTCAGACATTCGTATAACACCCATCTAACTCGGGTGCCTTACCTGCTCTCAGTTTCAAAGCTCCTTGTACATCATCGTTTCTTATTTCTCATTATCTTCTCCCTTCACTGCAATTTTCTTTCCACTGTTACCACCAATCCCTCCCTATCCTCCTTCACATTCAACACTCTCTAAAATACTCTGCCCACTTTCCCCTTACCGCCTCCTCTTCTGTACATCTGCATCTTTTACCTTTTCTTCTCTACTTGACTCACCTCCCCTTCCTCTCTGAACTTCCTTCCAAATATCTTTTTATTTAATATCTACTCATTGTATTTGCAAACCTCTTTTCTAATTCCAGCCCATGTAGGTAACTTCATATGTTGAAAAAGGTGTTATAAATATCACACATGAGAAATTACTTTTGAATTATATAAAACATAATTTTACGGTAGGTAATTCATTTGTCAAACTAAGTTCTGCTTGTATTCTAGTCTTTTAGGAGCATCCAGCACATAAAACAAAATGCTGGAACAATTAATCATATTTAAAAAGATGATAATGTAACCCAACATTTTCATTCTCTTAAACTATTCACTAGGTAAGGTACCATTACTGTATTGTGTTGCATTAAGAACACAATGAAAACATATAACTATCACTCCTTCATAACTTGGTTTAGGTTAAGAACAGTCCACTAAGAAAACTAGTAAAAGGGTAATGAGGCACTACAGGAATTTGATAAAATGGTAATGAACCATGTGTTGTACCATTTGTCTTTTTTTCCTGGTATATATTAGGTATGGGTATGTGGGTTAGTTCCACTGCCCTTTGTTCGATGCCAGGAACTATATCCTCAGCTGTAACACTGGGTAGTTTTGGGGAATGATTATGATCTCCAACTTTGACGAGTCTGAAAAGATACAGACAAACTGTGAATTTCTGCTTTGAGAACTCCAGCTCGTCTTATTCATTTCAATCACATCCAATGTATAATCTAAGGAAACATCCTAATGGAATACTGTATTAGTTTGAAATGTAAGACAAAATAACCCAGGTTAAATTCATTTCTATTAGGTCCACAAGTGTCTTGGAAATTCAGCTTACACTGATTCTGACCTATCTTTATATAGGATGTACTAGAGCAACTAGAAGGTTGTGAACCAATCCCCTTGTTGAAACCTCTATATGCCAATACTCACCTGTTCTCTTTATCTGTTATTGCTGTTGCTTTGCAGTACGGGTGAGTGCATTTCCAATATCGTCCTCCGTTGCTTCTCCTCATGTTAAATCTGAACTTGACTGAAGCACACACCAAACTCACTCCTCCTTTAGTTGTTGGCACAAATTGAATTGGTGGCAAGTCTGCCATCTTTGCCAAATGGAGAGGGCACCCAGTGTTCCGACTCAATAAGACAAAGATGTTTATAAAAAATAAACACACACCTTTACTTTCTTTCAACAGACCAATGTTTTCTTTTCCTGTTTTCTTTTTTTATGAATTGCACATTTTTACATCATGTTATAGCACTTATAAAGACAAACCATTCTTTTTTTTTCTTTCTTTCCTTTATTCATTAGTTAGTATATGTATTGTTACCAATACAAGGTAAAAACTGGGATCAACCAAAGGTACCTGAAAGTGGTTTGTGAGACTACGTCAGAAAAATCATCCCCCTACTGCCTGTCTTAAAATCTCATCACACCACCCTGACCTCCATTTGGAGGTACAGTCGCAAGGTGCCGACACTTGGTCTCACAGATCCGGAAGAGATGAAATGTAATAACATTTGCTTTCCTGTTTATGCATTAAATTCTAAGGACTCTAAAATAAGAATTAATCCATTACCAGAGTTCTCTCAATGGCTTCACCAACCATCCCAAGGATCACTATTCATATGTGCATTGTAGGAAAAATCATGGAAACTATCAGAGATGCTATTGAACGCCATTTCAAAAGTAACCATTTAATAAATGATAGCCAGCATGGATTCAGATGAAAATTCTTGCATGACTAACTTGCTTGATTTCTACAACACTCATTTCAAATTATGACAAAAGAAACAATATAGATTTAATATATCTGGAGTTTGCAAAGGTTTTTGATACCATCCCGCACAAAAGACTACTTGCTAAATTAGCCTCACATTGAATTAGTACCATAATAGCCTATTAAGCTGGACTAGTAGTTGGTTAATCAATCATGAACAGAATTGTTCTAAATGGCAAAACTTCTAGATGGAAAAATGTTACAAGTGGAGTTCCTTAGGATTCTGTTCTTGGACTGAAATCTATTGTCTCCAAATTTACTGATGATACAAAAATGTGCAGAATGGCAAATGATCACTTAAACCAATTAGATATTCAAGAAGATTTAGATAAATTACAGCCATGATCTGACAAGTGAAATCTAATACAAGTATATGTCAATTTATGCACATACCGTAGGTAAAGTAACAAGTACAATTACAAATTTGTTAACAAAAGTGAATAGTGAAAAGAATCTCCAAGCAGTGTACTTTTGCTTCAGAGAAGGCAAATAAGATTCTAGGACTGATTGAGTGATCTTTTGATTTTCAAAGTCCATCTGTCATTGTCAAATTAAATTGTTAGTTCGTCTACATTTGGAATATGCTGTTCCAGGATGGTCACCAAATCTCATTAAAGACATTGACAGATTGGAAAAAGTACAACAGCGAGCCACAAAACCAATTCCAAGTATCAGAAATAAATCATACTAAAATAAACCAAAAGATAGGAATCTATTTTCCCTAAAAAAGTGTAGACTCGGGGTGGTTTGATAGAGGTCTTTAAGATTTTAAAGGTAACTGAAATCAATAGACAAAATTTTAACACTGAATGCAAATCAAACAAGAAATAATGATCTCACACTGCCAGGAAGTATGTTTAATTTGGAGGTGGGTAGAAACAACTTCACCAACCATGTAGTAAATGAATGGAATAAACTTCCTGCAGAGGCTGTGCGATATAGTACAGTTCGAAGACAGAAGTTTTAAGATTCATTTGGATGAGCACTTAAGCCATATGCTGCAATACTTGCCATTCATTATTTTTTATTGTTTATTCATTATATTACTGTTGTTTTTCTGTTTGTTTATTATTTGTCACTATCTATTTATTTAATCAATTTATTTACCTTTTCCCGCATCCGACGTTGTTGTGAACCAAGAGGTCTTCTGTCGGCATGCCCTTCCCTTGCAATCTAATCCTTTGTAACCATGCGACCAGTGTGCGTGCGCGCATGTAAAATTAAGATTTTAGTGAAGCACTGATACAAATGTAATAAAATAACAAGGTGTTACAAGTAGTCAATATGATTAAGTAAAAAATAAATAAATAAAACGATGGAATTACATGAACTTGTTCCAAGCTCCTTGAAGACAGCAATCTACTCAAAACATCTACATTGAGCGACTTAACTGGGGCCATGGCCGTTCCCTGGAGGAACAGATATTCACTTTCAACAACAATTTCATCCAATTTCTATATCTAATTTCATATTTTCTAAACGCTCACTTTGTAATTATTCTATTCTTAAATGTATTTTTGTCTCAAAAAAGAATCTGCAATGGGGAATCTAGTAAAACTTACTTTGGTTACCTGTAAAACTTAAATTGGTTACCTGTTGAAAAACGTGTTGTTCAGTTAAAGCTTAATCATGTTCACCAAATTGTAAACGACCCTTGTCCCAGTTATTTGTCTGATACTTTTACACTTGTTAGAAATGCTTGTACCTTGAGAACTCGTTCTAGTTGGTCATCCGTTATTGTACCTAGGTTTAATAGTTTGTTAGGGAAAAGTTCGTTCAAATACACTGGTGCTATTGCTTGGAACTCTTTATCGATCAGCATACAATCAATTGTTTCTAAAAGTAGTTTTAAAAAATCAGTTAAGTGTTATCTTTAGACACTGTTTTTTCTGAAGAAAATAATTTATGTTTAATTTACACCTTTAATGCTAGTCATTGTTCTAAGTCATTTATTTTTTCTAGTCTGTAGTCATATTTTTCATGTACGTCAATTTTGACGTTTCTTTTTCTAATCAACCTAGCTTTTATTATGACAATCTTTTCCTAGTTAATATGTCATTTTTTATGAGGACCACGGTGGAAATAAGTCTTTTGTCTTTCTGTGCCATCCTCGGATGTACAATTATATTTACTATGTATAATACGAGTCTTACCTGTATTGTATTTTATTGTATGTATGATTGAATCCGAATAAAATAAAATCAAATCAAGCTGCAAAACTTAATATGACGACATGCAGAGGCAAAACGCGATTTGGAACAGTAAGGTACCAAATTATTATTCTAGAATAACATCTTCCGCATGGCTCATCAATTCCGTTATGTTCGGCTACAAGGACTGACTTCATTTATTTGGTGACCGTTAGTCGCTCCATTGGCTGCATTACATCTTCTCATATCCTTCAAAAAATAATTATTACTTATCTCCCTGCTAACCAACATCCGCATCCTGGACAAGTGTTCAACTGTGCTGTGACGCATCAGCAGATACAATAACTGGACCAAGTTCAATGAACTACACAGAAAGCAGCCATTTCTGCCTATTATTACCCACCATGTATGGGGTATTACTCTAAAAACTCAAAGACTGTGCTGATAGATGGGTTGTAAATTTAAAGTCCCTGGAGCAAGGAACAAAAGTGACAAACTATTTCTCGCACGAGGAGATTGCCTTCCGCATCCACACATCTTGTTTTCTTACAAAAAAGTTTCATTCATCCGGTGATTGAATAAATATTGTGGTTCTATTTTTAGTTGATTAATAAGCAGAGCGTCAATTCATTTAACCTGTTCCGTGCACTTTCGTTAATGTATCTTTTATATGTACATTGTTAGCAATGTTTGACTTACAAAGTCTGAGTAAGACCAGGCCATATCCAGTCAGTCCTGTTTCAGTTTAGCAAATCTTAGGTGAATCGAACCACATTTACCAGTTTACTTGTACATGATAACAGTTACGCTCGTCGGATCTCTACATTTCTAATGGTCAGATCTCCCATCTCCCATATTGACTTCACTATACCTTCGTCAAAACTATTATGTATCAATAACAATGCATTCAGCGAAAAAAAATGCCACAGTAACATAGAAATTGTTAGGAAAGTTTTTTCCTAAAAGCCAAATCTGCCCTCATTCGCCCTGCTGCCAGCATGCGTTTGCTCGGTGTCCGACTTAACGTCACCCAAATGAAACGCTTGCGTACGAAGACAACCAGGCATTTGCCCGTACATATCCATACTCCCATATATATATATATATATATATATATATATATATATATATATATATATATATATATATATATATATATATATATATACATATATATACCGGTAATACATATATATATATATATATATATATACATATATATAATACATATATATATATATATATATATATATATATATATACATATATATATTATATAATATATATATATATAACATATATTATATATTAATATATATATATATATACACATATATACCGGTAATACATATATATATATTATATATTAATATATATATATATATATATATATACACACATATATACCGGTAATACATATATATATATACATATATAATACATATATATTTATACATATGTAATACATATATATATATATATTAATATATAATACATATATATATATATATTAATATATAATACATATATATATATATAATACATATATATATATTAATATATATATATATATATATACATATATACATATATATATATATACATATAAATATACATATATATGCACTAGGATTCGAACCCTTGCCTAGGCAGCTTACGTCTTATAAGACAAAGATCTTACTGACCATGCTATCTCGACCCTACAAAACGGAACGACTGGGCCGTGAACCAAGTCGTTTCGTTTTGTAGGGTCGAGATAGCATGGTCAGTAAGGTCTTTGTCTTATAAGACGTAAGCCGCCTAGGCAAGGGTTCGAATCCCAGTGGATGAGTCTATTTCCAAAAATTGTCAAATGATAAAAAAAATACATATATATATATATATATATACATATAAATATACATATATATATATATATATAATACATATATATATATACATATATATATACATATAAATATACATATAAATATATATACATATAAATATACATATATATATACATATAAATATACATATAAATATATATACATATAAATATATACATATAAATATATATATATATATATATATATACAAGCCGCGGGCTTCGCCCTCCCCGGCTTCGACGAAGGGCTTGGCTGCGCAAACAGCGGCCTAGGGCCGCAGCTTTCCGCGCTCTAATCCCTCGTTTTCCCCTTCGGCCTCGGGACGAAACCCCAACACGGGATCCCCAGCACGAAGAACGCGAGGAAGAAGAACGCGAAGAAAAAGAACAAGAAGAGGAACGCGAAGAATACCACCTGACCCCGACTTACCCAAGCGCTTTTCCAAGAATATTTTTAGGACAAAGTGTCACCGTAATACCACCTGTCCCCGACCTCCACAGTGTTTTTTAGAAGAATATTTTTATGCGTTTTTTAGAAGAATATTTTTATTTAGACTTAGATATGTATATAATATAAATATATATATATACATATAATATAAATATTATATACATATATATATGTTGAGGAATGGACGACAAAATGAATGGCAGGGTGGTGAGATAAACACCGAGAACCGTTGGAGTTTTATTAACTGACGTTTCGCTCTTAACAGAGCTTCTTACATATATATATATATATATATATATATATACATATATATATACATATACATATATATATACATATATATATATACATATATATATATATACATATATATATACATATATATATACATATATATATACATATATATATATACATATATATATACATATACATATATATATATATATATGTTGAGGAATGGACAAAATGAGTGGCAGGGTGGTGAGATAAACACCGAGAACCGTTGGAGTTTTATTAACTGGCGTTTCGCTCTTAACAGAGCTTCTTACATATATATATATATATATATATATATATATATATATATACATATACGTATATATATATGTGTATATATATATGCATATATATATATATATATACACATACATATGTATTTTTTCATCTCAACCTGCTGTGAAGGTTCAAATAATTTCTGGCATTCCTAGCAACCAAACGTATTTCTATGCATACGCATAAACTCGTTGTGTCATGTCAGGATAATACTACTGTCACGCCTCGACGACCCAAACGCTATAGAGTACCGATCAAGATCTAAGAATATAAGGTCTAACCACTTCCGACCGAATTTCGAGGGAGTTGGCGCAGCTGGCCCGTGAACGTCACCTGGCTGTTCAAAGTGGGGTTGACGGGTCCTATAGCTGTCAGTTGAAGCTGGTGCAGCGTATGGAAAAGACGTTGCCTTCGCTCGCACCGCTTCACGCAATTAGTTATATTCTGACAAATATTATATAAAATATTATAGTTCCTGTCTATATATATATGAATATATAATATATATATATATAATATATATAAAATATTATAGTTCCTGTCTTCCTTGGCGTTTCAGTTTTCTTCAGTGTTTCACAAAGAGAAAATGGACTCAGCCAAATGACGTCAGAAGCTGCGCACAAGAAATCAAACGGTCTGACCTGTATATTTAGACCTTGGTACCGATCAGAACCCCCCATATATCGATTCAAGTATGAGGTCCCCAACCAGATACAGCCGGGTGCAGATTCCTCCCTCTCCCTACATCCACTTTCTCTTCATTTCTGTGGAGACGTAACTGCGGAATCTTGTGAGATAAATAACTGATAAGATTATCAGTGCCCATCTCTGAACCCTTATGAATGCGGCAAGAAAATCGTTAGGACGTCAACAGTAAACAATTGTTTGTGCATTCAAAATATCACCGTGGTCTATCATCACGAGCTAAAATTTAGACGGAGTTATTACTCTTTGCCGTAGTAGAACGATTTATGCCTGATGTGACTTTACACACGTACACACCCCCTCCCTCAAAGGTAGAAAGTCATAGTTTGTAGTACAAGTTCTCCAACCCAAGGGTCGAAGACAGAGTCCTCAATGCTATCCAAGCTACTGGAGTTGTGTACGTACATGATGTATGTATTTATGTATGTGTGTGTATTTACCTAGTTGTGTGTGTGTGTGTGTGTGTGTGTGCGCGCGCGTGCGTGTGTGAATTCAAAACCCCATGCAAAATCAGTCCTTCCCTTGTCCTGGCAATAAGTAAACCCACCCTCACCTCCAATACAGATCTTTTCAGTTACACGATGGAGGGACGAACTACGGTCGCCTGCCTGCACATGAATGATGGTCCTGCAAGACTGACGTGAAAGAGAATCCTCTCCCGGTTGGCCCCAGCTTCAGTCCCCACCACCAAGACCCTCACCTGAATCTGGTGATTCAGTAGCAGCAGCCCCAAGGGACTGACTGACACCGTTTCCGGACTGGGTCCAAGATCTCTTTATCAAATTGAACTGTTCTTTACTTTTTTTCACAAAGGGAGTTGACAACTAAAGACTGACACCCCCTCTGCTCCCCCCCCCTCCTCCTACCACCACCACAACCATCTGGTGACATCACCCGTCCTACACTAATACGACAGACAAACATCAAATTTCTCGCCAGAGAGGAGGATCGCCATCTGCGGGTACAGGGCCCGAGGACCGTTGCCAGGCAGCCAGCCAGCCAGCCACTGCGGGCCGACAGGTTTCCGGAACACGAGGCAAACTGTTACTGATACAAACCTTAAAAAAGTGCCTATTAGAAACATATTGAAGGCCGCCATTGGTATAAGCAACCAGGTGTGTGTGTGGGGGGGGGGGAGTTGGCCCTGAAGGTGCCGCTCCAGGTGCTCTTTTCACATGCAATCAGCCTCACCTCCATCACACATCCTCTCAGTCCCAACAGTAGTCTTTTGCCGGCGGCACGTGGATTACTGGAAGGTAGGTAGGTAGGTAGGTAGGTAGGTAGGTAGGTGTGTGTGTGTGTGTGTGTGTGTGTGTGTGTGTGTGTGTGTGTGTGTGTGTGTGTGTGTGTGTGTGTGTGTGTGTGTGTGTGTGTGTGTAGGGGGGGGGGTCACCGCCCTGGACAGATCCCCCAGACTCTCGAAGCACGTTTCTTGTACCGAAATTTTACTTAGCAAATATTCATTCGTTTGGGTTCTGAGAATGGACAATCTCATTTCACAAACTATTATCATCTTCCACTTATTTATATCATGTTCGGAGCGTTTGAAAGCTGGCTTGATAATGCGCAGAGGGTATGTACAAGCCCTTGCACAGCAGTCATGTAGGAGACTGGAAAGCTCAACCAGCGACGGAACAAAATGTGGCATGATACATGTGTGTGTGTGTGGGGGGGGGGAAGTCGCGCAGTGTTGCCACGACCCACTCCCGGCTGGGTTCTTCGTCGTCGGCAGGATCCGGTTCCATGTCTGAGACGCTCGCAATGGCACACAAGGCGGCGTGGACCTTCTTCACGATCGTTGAGTTATCCAGGTGTTGGCGGCTGAGCGTTGTCTTATGCTTCGTCTCAAACTGATTCTTACGAAAATCGACTAAAACATATGGATCTGTTTTCCTAAAAAAGCATACACTCAGAGGCGACTTGATACAGGTCTTTACGATTCTAAATGAAACTAATAACATCAAAAGTGACAACATTTTCACACTGTATGAGAATCCGATGGTCTCAAACTGTCAGAAAATAGATTTAATTTGGAAGTAGGTAGAAACAATTTCTCCAACCGTGTAATTAATGAATGGAATAAATTTTCTGCAGAGGCAGTGCAATGTAGTTGAGTTCGAAGCTTTAAGATTCGTTTAGATAAACACCTAAGCAAGATGCTGTAATGACCGCCATTTAATTTATATTATTTATCTATTTGTTTGATATTATTTGTCTGTTTATTATTTGCCTGGTTTTCATTTATTATTAGTTATCTGTCAATTTATTATTTTTTACTATTTACCTATTTGTTTAGTATAACTATACTTATGCATTTATATTATATATGTGTGTGTGTGTGTATGTATATAAATATGTACATATATGTATGTGTATATATGTATGTATATATATGTGTATATATGTATGTATATATATCTATTTATCATTATTATATTTTTTTCGCATCCGACCTAGTTATGAACCAAAAGGTTTCCTGTCGGCATGCTCCGCCTTTGTAAACCTTTGATTCCAATTGTAAATGGCAGGTTAGCCGTCTCGACAGCCGTGTCGCCCCTACGGAATTATTTTAAAACAGTGGCGAAGTCGAAACCAACGTCACCCAACAGCCAAAGTAAACAAGCAGTTTGGTCTAGTACAGCGTTTTTCAAACTGTGGGTCCCGACCCTTCAGTGGGTCGCGTGAAAAATAAAATGGGTTATGACAAAAAAGAAAGGAAAAAAAATACGCAAGTGAGAGCAAGGCGGAGATGATGAAAAATGAACGTTGCCTGAAATATCTCTCTTTCCCTCTCCCTTTCTCGTTTTCCCTTTCCCTTCTCTCACTCTCTCTCTCTCTCTCTCTCTATATATATATATATATATATATATATAAGGTTGTTCCAATATTGGAACAACCTTATTTGACGAGTAAACGATTGAATAATAGCTAGTTGTCGACGGTTCCGTACCAATCATGTTTTTTCCCCGTCTTTACTAATTTCATATGCTTACCTTTTATATTCCTGTCAGTCTTTACTAATTTTTAGTGAACTCAGACTTACTCTCCGCGCTTTTGGATATTGTAATATATAAATATAAATATATATATATATATATATATATATATATATGTGTGTGTGTGTGTGTGTGTGTGTGTTTACATAAACACAAATTATATATCATTCGTATATATATATATATATATATATATATATATATATATATATATATATATATATATATTATTACACCTAAGTATTATGGGTCACGATGTAAATTGTAGTTCTTGCTGTGGGTAGCAGTAAAAAAAAAAAAAAGTTTGGAAAACGCTAGTCTATACACAGGACATGTAGCAGCAGCTTCGTGGTAGGAAAACGTAAAGATAGCGACAAAGCCTTTGTCGTTATACCTATGGACGTGTACCTTACAAAAATGGACAATTTACCTTCCAACACAATAAACTTGAAGCAAATAACACGAAACCCCAATGAAGACAATGAGAAAGACCAACACTGCCACAAGTTCCATCAACAAGAACACTACCAGAGGGCTAGAGGCCCTTACACGCTGAGCCTCGTGCAGCGTGTTGCTTTGCGGGCTTTTGCAATACGCACGCCGCGCAGTTCGTGACGGTTCTAACACCATGCAGCGAGGCAGAGTCCCTCTTGACGCGGAGGTGAAGGTATGTCGTGTGCCAAGCTCTACAGGATGGCACCTATATCCGAGTGGACACTCACATTTATATCTACTCTTTATCTGGTCCCACTCCGCTGGAGCGCTCAGTAGGACCGACAATTGTTATAATTATTATTTGTTTGTTTTTTACCTGATACATGATATCTGCATGTTAGCAAAGTTCATACAAAAAATATGCCCAGCCACAATTTAGTATAAGAACATAAGAATGAAGGAGACTGCATGAGAGCATAAGGCCTACAATAGGCAGCTCCGTATCCATCACCACCTGTCATCCCCATCCATAAAGTTGTCTAATCGTTTCTTAAAACAACTGATGGTTTCAGCGCTTACTACATGGTTACTAAGTCTATTCCATTCGTCGACCACCCTTAGTAAACCAATTTTTTCCTATTTCCTTCTTAAATCTAAATCTGTTCAGTTTAAAACCTTTACTGCGAGTCCTGCCCTGTTGTTTTATTATGATGACCTTGTTTGCATCACCCTTGTTAAAGCCTTTGATCCACTTGAACACCTCTATTAGATCACCCCGCACTCTGCGTCTTTCCAGAGTGTAAGTTAAGGTGCCTAAGCCTCTCTTCGTAAGGCAAATTTCTGAGTCCATGTATCATTTTGGTCATTCTTCTCTGTACTGATTCTAGTGAATTGATGTCCATTCTGTAGGACAGAGACCAAAACTGTACCGCATAGTCAAGGATGGGTCTATCGCTAGAGTTTGATAATTACCTCTGCACTTCTATTCGTTACCGTCCTAGCAATGAAACCTAATGCCCTGTTTGCTTTATTTCTGGCGCTAATGCACTGTTTCCTGGTTTTAAGGTCCGGACTCACTAAAACTCTCAAGTCTCTCTCGCACTCAGTTTTCTCTAAGAGCGTGTTATCTAAGCTGTATCTATTTTCGGGGTTGTGTAGCCCTACGTTTAACACGCTACATTTAGAGATATTGAAGTTCATTTGCCATTTCACCGACCATGTGAACAATTTGTTAAGATCCTCCTGCAGAACCTCTGCGTCGTCTCCTGACCTCCTGTCCTATTTTAGTGTCGTCAGCAAACTTACTAACATCACTATTTATCCCATCGTCTGAGTCGTTTATGTACATAATGAACAAGGGACCCAAAACCGAGCCCTGGGGGACCCCACTGGTAACATTGCCCCACTTAGATTTTACTCCATTTAAAGCGACCCTTGTTTTCTGTTACTAATCCAAGCTCTAATGCATTCTAACACATGCGTTTTGATTTTATTTAGTAGTCTCTGGTGTGGTACCTTGCTAAAGTCAAGGTAAATAACATCGTAATTATCAGTTATCTGACGCCTTATATACTTTGGTGCAAAAGTATAGAAAATTAGTCACATATGACTTACCTTTGGAGAAACCATGCTGTGAATCGCGAATTAAATTATATATTTCGATGTGTTCTCTAAGTCTATTTACTATTACTGATTCAAGCATCTTTCCTATAACCGATGTCAAACTGATTGGTCTGTAGTTGAACATGGACGATCTATCTCCCTTCTTAAAAACAGGAACAACGTTTCCCTGCCTCCAAGCAATAGGCACATAACCAGTGTCTACCAGTTTATAAAACATTTCAGTTAACTGGTCGCAGATTTCAAATTTACACTCCTTAAGCATTCTCGGAAAAATTTCGTCTGGTCCCGGGGATTTTGTGGCTTTCAATCTGCTTGACTACTTCTTCTTTACTAATGCTAATATCAGACAGACTACTTTCTTCATGCCCTCTGAAAATCGGATCGCAGTCAGGTACTTTAACCTCTCATTGGTAAACACCGAAAGAAAACAATTGTTAAACTCCTCACTCATTTTTTCCTCCGATTCTATCATGACATTTTCATCGTTTTTAATTGCTCCTATTCTTTCTTTATTTTTTGTTCTATAGAGATGAAAGAAACCCTTTGGATTGGATCTTGCTTGACTGGCAACCTTAATTACAGCAGCATTCCAACAGCCTTTGGAACGTGATGTGTAAGGAGTACAAGCGGAGGAACATAATACCAACAAATAAATGGAAATAAGAAGTTTGGAAGTAATTAACCCGTTGCGGCCGATCGCGGTAAAATAAAATGTCACGCCAGAGACGACGGGGTAGGTGAAATTTTTTTTTCTCTGTTTATGGGCTAAATCAACTCATTTGGGTCTAAATAGTAAGAAAAACATCAATAGACAAGTCACCTTGGCGTATTTTGGTGGTAGGGAGCAACCTATGAGACGACGGGGTAGGTGAAAAAAAAATTCTGTTTATGGACTAAATCAACTCATGTGTCCAAAATAGCACGTGATTTCCGCGGCATTTTCGCTAATGGGGTCGAGCGAGTACGCACAAAATAGAGGTCAGGGGTCAACTGGTGAGGGTGCGTGGGTCGCGCCGTGGGTGGTCGGGGTGCGCGCGCAGAGACACTGTGCGTGGGTATAACACATGCCAATGTGCCATACTATTCATATTTTACCCAAACAAGTCATAACTCTTGCTAATTTCGTATTTTAAAACGTGACGGATTATTACGTCAATCGTCGCTCGTTCGGCTTTTTATTCTGAGGCGCGGAAAATACATCCTCCATGTTTACCGTAAAATTGAACCAGTTTAGGAAACTGGCAACTCAATCAGGCTCCTTCCCTGGGAAGATCCATCACTCCTCTATCACGTGACACCCGGTAGAAGCTCAGGGGGCGGGTATTTCAAAAGTTACATAGCAACAAATGAAAGCCACTTACGCGACGGATCATTACGTCGATCGTCACAGCGGTAACCTTTTAGGTGACGTAATATTACGTCGGTCGTACACAACGGGTTAAAGCTGCTGTAGTAAATCTATAAATACTAAATTGTGGCTGGGCGTATTTTTTGTATGAACTTTGCTAACATGCAGATATCATGTATCAGGTAAAAAAAAAATAATAATTATGACAATTGTCGGCCCTACAGAGCGCTTCAGCGGAGTGGGACCAGATAAAGAATAAGTAGATATAAATGCGGGTGTGCTGCTTCTTGTCCACTCGGATATAGGTGCCATCCTGGAGAGCTTGGCACGCGACATACCTTCGCCCTCCGCGTCAAGACGTACACTGACCCGCTGCATGGAATTAGAACCGTTGCGAACCGCGCGGCATGTTGGAAGGAAAAAAATTATATATATAATTTTTTTTTAGTTGTAAAAACCGAACACCCACACAATTTATCAAAATGCGTCACATAGCGGTATGTACATTCCCATCGATTTCCACTTGGTAACAGCCACAACTACAGCCTCTCCCACAAACTCGAATGGATCGGTTTTCCCGCCAAACTAAATGTGATAAGAAAAGATAACGTTTGCGGGAATATGTAAAACTACAACAAATTCCACAATATATATATATATATATATATATATATATATATATATATATATATATATATACACTCATATATATATCATTAATATACTTTCTTGGGATCTTCATTAATTACATACCAATTGGAAGTCAGGCTTGTCTCGTCAAAGTACATATTTTATGGTTCTGTGACACCAGGGGTGGGCTCCATATTTTTCACAAATAATACAATATGATGCTGTCTAAAATCTTGCTGTGATTTAAACAAACTTGCTCAGTATAAATTTTCATCAAATAATTCACTCATATGTTATCTAAAATTGTGTCTAGTCCAAATGACAGTTCCAAGCTTAAATTCGATCGGAATGTACCGTCCTGTACTTAAACAGTCGCTCAAAGGTTATTGTTACGTACAGTAGGCAAATACTCTCCTAACCGGTACAAACTGTCTCAAAACGTTCTTGAAATTGGTGAATTTTCATAATTTTTCTCAGGGGTAAATCACAGCGTCCCCTAAACCTCTGCATATAAATAATACAAATTGAGCATTACACAACCGGGATGTAAAACCCGATATCAAATATGACCATTACTAATAAAGGTCAAATTATTGACATTCGCATTTCTCTCAGTAAGTGACGAAGGAGAGGTAACTAGAAAACATTCAAACTTCTCCAAATAAATCAAACGATTAAAGTCACTGCTTCTCATTCACCATAAAGTATATTATCAGGCACGCGTGACTATATATTTAGTCATGAATGGTCACACTTTTGATATATTACAGATATATTATATATATATATATATATACACTATTTTATATTAAATATATTCTAGGAAATGGCAAAATGATCGTATTAATGCATGGCAATCCAAATTTTGTAGTAGTTTGAATAACACGACGAAAGCTACATGAAAAATGTGCAAATATATGTAACGAACCAATTACAAAGTCTACAGCTCTGAAAGAGAGACTGGCGAGACAAAATAAATGCATACATATCAAAAGGCACTTCGCACCTGATACAATGAGTGACAGGTCAAAGAATACATTAAAAAAAATATCGAAACCCTTCCCGCCAGCGCTTTTTGGTGTGAAAGGTCATCCTTCTCCCCTGCCACACCGCTTGAACGAGTGGCAATGTAGCAAGACAATCACAGCTGTGCCCCCAACAACTGAAGCTGGTTTACCACCTCTCATTACTAGGCAAAACCGTCTCCCTCAACCACACAAGAAACATAGTGCTTAAAAATCCCTTGGGGGTAATTTCCTAGAGAAAATATACTGTGTGTGTGTGTGTATGTGTATATATATATATATATATATATATATATATATATATATATATATATATATATATATATATATATATAATACACACACACAATGAAATGGCAAAAATAAAATGGAGGAAACCAAGGTTTGACATGCAATAAATAATTCATCATTCCACTTCCAAATTGCTACCAAGTACAACTGCCTCTTCTGTGAGTGTTGGAAGCAAGGTAAAGTTGAACTCGGTCAATCTTTTTTAACACTTGCTTGACAATGTACCAAAATGAACTGTATTTGATGTTGTTCACATTGTGGCAAAAATGTGTTGACTGTTCAATACATACATGCAATACCTTTGCTACATAATCCATGAACAATGATGAGTCAGATCCTATGCAACACCATAAAATATGTGCAACTACACTATGTTGAAAATAACCAATGCTGATTCTCCACTGAAAACCTCACTATGTAAATCTCTTGTTGCCTCAAGCTTCTCTTACTGGAAATAGACAGCCTTACAGCAGCAGCAGCAAGCAACAATCCTACCCTACCCTACATCTTCCCACAAAGAAGCACTGAAATGTTATGAAATAAAGAACTTTATCTATTACCACCAGCTAGGAGGGAAGCATGTCACTAGTTGTCAACTCTCCCATTGGGAAAAAAAAAGATCGAAAATGAAAACACTTTTGGGCCTCATCTGCATATCCCTTTAGACTACCATTTCATGCAGAAATTAGGGTATCTACCAGCTTTGGAGATACATTGTAGGGACATAATCCTTCTCAGTTTCTCTTCTATGGGACTAACTCGTATGCAACTTGAATTGAATTTTGCTGATGAAAATATGATAGATAACAAATGTTAAAGTTTGAAAAAAAAAAAAGACTAACGAAAATGAAAATTCACAATATCCTCCTTTAATCTGCAGCCCAACCTGTTACTTGCTAACTGTGGGACTGTGGGTTTCCAGTTAGTAAAACTTGAAGCAGCAATTACTATACAAGGAAATGAACATGAATAGATTTATCTATTACCTTCCAGGCTGAAGGTGCCAGGTCGAAACATGGATTCTCTAATGTCGTTCAAACCCAAGGATTTCTCACTTCTGTAAGTTCAGTAATAGAGAGGGTTTTCATACAGGTACACTCATGAGGGCATGTCTTTCTCATTACTGATAAAACTCATATGGTAAGAGAATGGCCAAATGGCAAAAACAAGTCGCAAGCCAATGCTCACAATGGGAATGGTGGTAAAGGTAACTGAGGGCTCCACCACCACCATAGCCAATTTCGAACTTACCTCTGGGCCTGGGTGAACTCAGAGTTGAAGCTGGCCAGCTGCTCCACCTTACACACACACCCACCACTGAGACCACCATCTAGACTGCTACTGCTGCTGCCACTTCCTCCTTGACAGGGCACCGGTTCCCCTATGACCGTTAGGTTCTGATGATGATATCCTTGAATATGTTGCTGTGGGGACTTGGGTGATGGATCCAGCTGAGGAAGCTCAGCTGTTATGTGGCTCAACTGGTCAACAAGGTTTTCAGGGAGCTTAGGTGGGGTGTTAACCTTCTTAACCTCAACATCCTTAAAGGATGGGGCATGGGTGTGTGGAGTGACCAGTATTACCTGGTCGCTGACCAGCTTGGCCCTTCCCTTGCACCATCGCTCTTGGCATCTCCATGTAGAGCTATTGGCCCGTGGATGCTTTCGGTCCATCCGGTAGAGAAACCCCTCAAAGCTAAGCATGTCCCGCCCCCTGCGGGAGGGCACAAACTCCATGCCTCTAGATAAAACAAGTAGTATGGGGATGAAGAGAAACAGAAATAAGAGAGGTAGATGGAAGTAGAGCAAGTAGAAGAAGAGAAAGCAAAGACAGCAGAGAAAATACAGAAATAAGAGATTAAGAGAAAGATGGTGGTTTGCTTTCACTTTTCCCCAGGGAAAATATTTTAATCCCATCTGCTTTCTCTCCTCTTCAACAATCCTATTCACTGATGTTTTAAATGACAAAGCCAAACATTACATTGTTCATCTAATTTTGTCAACAGTATTTTGCAGTGTTTGTGCACAAGGATCTGACTTGCATTAGTATGGAATGCACATGTCCTCTTTGAACTTAAAAGTATAAAGTCACAAGAGCTGTTCAAGCATACATATCAGGGCAATTTCAATTGTACTATCAAAGTTATTTATCTCAGCACCTAAGGACAGATGTGAGTACCACATAAAATAGATTAAAAATTCAACTTTTCCTCTAATGCAACAAGTTAGTTGGCAACACTTATTTCATTGTGCCCACTGTGAAAATATTCAACCTCTTCACTTGATTGATATACTTTTTGTTTTTGTTCTGTCAATCACCAGGTAATTCTATCCATTTGAGATGGGTAAGAACTGGGTTAAAACTCTCCACAGATGAAGAGCTTGTTTTGTTAAAAAACAACCCATCACCCAAATAAAGGTATAGTATTTGCATGAACAAAAGTGTGAGAAACCACCAAACTGATGAAGTGATGGAAACTTGACAGGAATATTACTGCTCCCGTGACTATGTGTCAACAGAAGGTGTAAAATGGAGGTGTTTATCTAATTTATTCAAGTAATACTTTGGATGTTTATCGCTCTATGTATAAATTTGAAAGCCAGCATTACACAAGGACATTTTGGGAGTTTAGTGGAATGACCATGAAGATAAGACGATGAGATTTATTACATTTCATAAAAACAATTTTTTTTATATAATCTACTTATAAGGAGTGTGCACTGCATAACTATACAGACTATACAAACGCATTATAAAGTGTAAATTTAACTGGAGTCGGAGTCGGTATATTTTTACCAACTCCGACTCCAGTGACACCATAATTGCTTCCGACTCCGACCGACTCCAATGACCGTAATTGCTTCCGACTCCGACTCTGACTCCAATGACTGTAATTGCTTCCGACTCCGACTCCACTGCCCTGATATATTCATACACACAATGTATGTACAGTAGTGCATTGTGTTTGTACATGTGAAGGATATAAATGAGATTGAGAAAATACAGTGCAGAAACTAAATTGGCACCCAGGCTTGCTGATAAAACATACAGAGATTAAAAGCACTGGACCAGTCATCACTGAAAGATGAGAAAGAGGTGACATGAAACACCTCAAACAGCAAGCATACTAATAAACAATCAATTTGGAGTCAGAGAAGGGAAGTCCTGTCTTGCAAACCTGTTTAGTTTTTACTTGAGTGACTAATGTCCTGCATGAGAATGAAGGATGGGTGGATGATGTATATTTGGACTTGGAAAAAGCATTCATAAATACCTATCAAAATAAACAACATGCAAGGATGGAGGAGCCTTTATTGGTATGACATTTCACTTGTTACAGCTTTTTCAAGTACACAGTCATGATACACATGATTGAGATTAAATAAGAGGAACGGGGGAACAGGGGGTGGGAGGGGGTCACTGAATACTAGGAAAGGTTAAGGACGTGGGCCAAATGTCTGGGAATAGAAAAGGTTAAGGATAAGATGGAACAATTGGCTGGGTGAAGGACATTAGCTTATAACCAAGGAACAAAAGGAAGAAAAAATAAGAAGGGTGAACAATTGTCTTCTGAAGGTGGACAATGACCTTGAGAGGAAAAAGGGGATTTTGGAGGGCAACCTTCTCCTTAACCTTTCCTAGTATTCAGTGACCACCCTCCCCCCATTCCTCTTATTTAATCTCAGTCGTATCAACTATGTATCTGATATCAAGCCGTAACAATCAAAACATCATACTAATAAAGATTCCACCCTCGCTTGTTTATTTCGATAGACTTGTTGGCAAATGCCACTTTTATACACACAAATTATATATGACATGACTATAGGAATAAATAGCTTTGCAAACTTATATGCTTATGATATGCAATGATCATAAAGAGGGTGAGAAGTTATGATTGTAAAGTGCTACAAATTGATATGGATCAAGTATACAAATGGAGTCAGAAATTTTAAATTACCGTATTTTACGGCTTATAAGAAGCACTTTTTTCCTAAAAAATACCCTGAAAAATACTAGTGCGTCTTCCAAGACGAATGTTGTATTGTAAAGCAACACCCAGGCTCAAGTGAGCTTGGACACTTGACCGATAGCGACCTGGATTTGTATGTTGAGTCATTATACTATGATGTTAGCTTAAGTACTATTTAATTCAGTCTTTTATATGATGTAAACTCAGTACTTAGCTGTTACAAGTATTTCCAATACCATAATCCTTCCTAGAGCCTACTCGCCATGTGGAGAAAATGTGCCGCTCCCTCGTCTTATAGCAACACACACATACATACACACGAATGCACGCACATGCCCCTGTGCCTTTATACCTTTATTAATAGAACATCCAAATGGCTTACTCGTACAAGCAAGAGTCAAAACTGCACTTGTGAATTATATTCACATTGATAAAGCCTGTGAAGCACGATTGCAAAATAAAATAAATACGAACTGCAGCACTGACGCGTTCGTTTTTTTTTATTGGCGGATTCAGCTATTTTAATAACCTAAGTTATTCAGCCTCCCAAATTTCCAAAACTTTGGAATTTCCGAATGACAAACCTCCGAAATTGAGGACTTTTACTGTATAAAAGGTTTGCCCACACTCTTATGTCATGAAATATATCAGTTACCACCAGGCTGTCACACGTATCACAAGCTTTTTTGTCCTGGAAATTATCACCCATGGCTAGTTCATCGAAACGGTTTAGTTATACTATCGCATACAGGCTACAAGTTGTACGATATGCCAAAGAACATGGTAACAGAGCAGCAGAATGACACTTTGGACCACCACCTTCCGAAAAAATGATTCAGCAGTGGAGGAAACAAGAAGAAGAATTGAGTGAAGTTGGAAATTTTTAGTTTATTTTTATGAAAATAAAGCCACCCTTGGACAATGAAAAATGTATAGTATATTTACTAACCACCAACTAGTACCATCGCCATACAAACAAAATCGGACAAGTGATTACGGTACGTAATGTAAACAATACGTCCAATACATGCCTTCGCCCGCCACTAAAACAAGAAGAAGAGATGGACTGCTTCCCTGTGTGTATGTATTTACCTATGATATTTTTCTTTACATAGTTGTAAATTTGTGGTGAGTGCTCCAGCAAATTTGTAACGAGTGCTGAGACAATAGTGTCATGCAGACTCCTTGCTTCTTATGTGTTTGTGTTCAGTGGTCGGGTATATGGTGAATGTGTTCTTGTATGAGAATGACTTTTTTTCTTAGAAATTTCTTTCAAATATTAGGGTGTGTCTTCCAAGATGCAGCGTCTTGCAAGCCGTAAAATACGGTAATAAAAAATAAATTAATAAATAAATAAAATAATAAAAAATAATAATAATAAAAAATAAATTAAATAAAAATTGAAAATGGGCCAAAACAAGAGAAAGATGGGGCAATTTACCATTATTTCCCACAGAAGCAAAATAGACCTGTCAGACCTATGTTATACTGGATTATCCACTATGTAATTTTCCTTTGCAACCTTCAGCACCTTTCCACTATATAAATGTAAGGGACCAATGATGGTCCTGCAAGATGGGCAGCAAAGCTGCTCATTTTCAAAACCTGCCAACCCCCTCACCTCCATCGGTAGGTGCAGTCCTGAGGGGTTGACTATCAGTCTCCGGACTGAGCCCAAGATCTTTCTCTATGAACATCAACTGCATTTCTTAAATTTTTTCACTGATGGAGAACTGACAGCCTGTGACTGCTCCTCCTCCTCTACAATGACCTTCAGCTGGTGACATGGTGCCAGTCCCACACTTATACAAGAGCCAAATGTCCTATGTTTCTCCCTAAAGAAATCTGTGGCAGGTTCTGAGGATTGTTGCCAGCCACTGTGGGGCCATAGGTTTTCCATTTGCTGAAACGCAAGTCAACAATTGATTGCCTGACATATCAATGCAATTAAGTTGCAAAAGAGACATAATTCCACAAGTTACTAATGTTCACAAAGACAACGCAAAGTTCCAAGTACTCTTGTGTCCTTTGCATTTTCATTGAAGCCCCATTCTGAGAATTACATATATACATACAAACATGTATACACAGTTACACACACATTTATATAATTTCCTGAACTTGGCATCATCAGTGTAACTATTTCCTCCATCCCTCATGTTGTTAATGCAAAGAAAATTTTCTAGTTCTAACACGCTGTGTGGGAATACACAACCAACTGCATGAATCACTCCTCTATTCCAGCAGAGTCCCTACTAAGTCCTCCAATACATCCCAATTTCCATATTAATCTTTTAACTGGTAACTCACAGATCTACAGCAGTTTTTAGCAAAACATCAATCAATCAATCCACTGCCCTAGATCTCTCTTGTAGGAGACCCACAGCTCCCAGGCAACTGGAGCTATGGGGTCCTTAAGTCATTCAAGGAGAAAATATTGTGGTGCTGTCTGGGTATGGTTTAGATGGAGGAGTGCGAAATTAATCTTTTTTTTTCTCCAAATATTAATGATGACAATATCAGTTACACAACAAATGACTGGAAATACACAGCTTGACAGTGGCTGGTAATGGTCCTCAGTCCCATTCATATATATTCTCTGGAAAGAAACTTTGGATTATTGTGTTGCATTTTTGTGGGCTATTTCTATTAGGATGATTTGGACACATGGAAAGAATGAGTGAAGAAAGACTAGTAAAAGAGGTGTGGAAGGCAGATGTGGAGGGAGTGAACATGAGGGGACGTCCTAGGATGAGGTGGATGGATGGGGTGAAGGGGGCTTTGGGGAAGAGGGGAATGTCTGTTGAGGAAGGACAGGAGAGGACAGAAGACAGGGGTGAATGGAGAATGGTTGTATATGGATGATGATGTGATTGCATGAGGTGGAATGGGCTGGGGGATGGGGGTGAGGTAGTATGTGTGAGCAAAATTTGACGCAGCCCAAATGGGATTTCTCCCTGTCCTCTCCTTTATGCAATGGGGGGACGGAGATGGGGGGGGGTCGCCGATTTAATGAAGCGGCCTTGCTGTGGATGTGCTGTGTCTTGCGACACTGCTTCTGACCCAGAGCAGTGGACAGGGTGCAGGGATGACCTGTCATCCAGGAGGTGCTCAGATGGGAGGGAGGGTGGAGTGTATTCAGGGATGGAATGGGTGGAAATGATTTTATGCCTTTCCCTTTTTGGCTACCTCCCTTGTAAGGGGGAAAAAGCCTTGGTATATGTATGTATGTATGTATTTCTATGTCACTGCCTGACGGTATTCAGAAGCAGGGAGTAGTTGTCAGCTGCCAGCTCTCCTTATGTGAAAATGCGGAGGATATACAGTTGAAGCCAATAGATATCTTGGGCCCAGTCCCGACTGCTTACTGCTCCAAAGAGTAAGCCCCCTCACATCCATCTAGAAGTGAGGGGGTCGATGTGTTTTTAGAATGGGGAGCTGAGAAACAATTCTCTGCACTCTGTCTTACAGGAAACCACTAACAGATATCTGCCACTGGTCCCACTTTTCTCAAAAACATAGGATAAAGAAAGATATGAATAACTTCATCTTTTTCCATTACTTTCTCTCACAGCTTGAAGTAGAATATTGCAGGAATGTTCTACTTTTTTGCTCTAATCATCTTTTATGAATTGGTCACCACAAACTTGTTCTTACATACCATAAATTACTGCCAATACCTTTACCAAGAACCAAAAAGTATTATCGTTTCCAACCCCCATAAAAAGTGCTAAACAAGGCAACATGACAAAGAGATGCAGATAAAATTGCTATACAAAGGATTCTGGACAGGAGACTAACCTCGGGCCAGTAGCTCAGGAAGTTTAACGTGGAAGGATGGGGCGGTTGGCAGAGGTGGCCATGATGGCGTGGTTGGGAGTCCCCCGTCATCCAGACAGCACTTTGCCCCATGGCTGAGAATGTCCACTTTGCGCACGTAAGTTTTTGAGCAAAATGGACAGTGGTAGTGTGTCTGGGATTGTCCAGACCTGCACTGCTGAGGGCATCCCGTGACCAAGAAGCCCCTTAACCGGACCACACCCTGCTTGCCTTGAAAGTGACAGAGAAGGTGCATCTCCACCTTGGCTTTCCTGTTGGGCTTGTATTTGGTTGTGGGACAAATGGGACAGTGGATGTGGTCGTGCTTGCCTGAACAGCCTGCCTCACAGCCTGGACACACAGACAGGGCAAATGCACGGAGTATGTCAGAACCCTCTGGTAGGATTGTGCAGTGTCTTTCCATGGTGTTAACTCCCAATGGTAAAATGTTTCCCCAACACCACAGCAAGGCAATTGCTGGAGGATGCCTTCTTTCTGACCCTGCCACAACAGTGTCTGATGCCTATGAACCTTGAGAATAATCCTGTGGGTGACCTTGTACAACCTACCCTACTTGGGAATAAATACAACTGATCAATTCTGTAGCATCTGCTAAACGTAATTTTCAACATGAAAAAACTATGAATGCTGATAAACAGCATACTAACCTTTGCAACCTGACCAAGCACTCTGAATGACTTGCTATTAAGGAATATGTTTCAACTAATTAAATTCACCAACAAAGGACTAAAACCACAGTAACATGTTACTTGTCCTCACAAGTTCCATCCATGACTATGGATCTTTCTTGCAAGAGACCCATGGCCCAAAAGATTCTGGTAACAGCTACTGGATCAACCCATCTGAAATAGAGCAGCAAGTTCCACTCACATCTCACATGACCTTCAAACTATTTCCCCCCATTCTATTCTCTCCTTACCTACACCCTTCCTTTTTCATGCAAAAGGCATTTTCCTGCACTATTGTTAAACATTTTCCAGGAGAATTACAATTCATTTAAATGTGACCAAAAAAATTCAGCATCTGATGAGTCATGGTTCATGACAATTCAGCCCATTTGGCAAAGGACTGAATTGAGCAATTATGAAACTAATTTTGAAAAACATAAGAAATTTGAGAAAAAAAAAATTATATATATATATATATATATATACATATATAATAATAATAATAATAATAATAATAATAATAATAATAAATAAATAAAATAAAATAATAAATATTAGATACGTCAAAATTTTTAGGGAGTCATAATATTGGTAATTATTCTTAGTGTTAAAATTTTAATGCATTTTTACTTTACTTGTTTTCCCACATATCCATTAACTGGATGCTACATGAAAAACAACTGGAGATGAAGGGGATACCCACAGAACTCATGGCAGGGGGGAATTAGTCAGGCCTATCAAGAACTGTTTTGAGTGGGAAGGATGGCTACATGGGAGCTTGCTCAGACCGTGGTAGGGACTGACAACAGTCTGGGTGAAGCAACACTTTCACCTAGCATACAATTCCAACCAATGACGATGACAGTTACTTTACAGGATCTTTTTTTAACACTTGTATAATAACTGTTGCCTCAAGATTCACTGGCTGGAAACCCACACCCCCACTGCTGTCAGCTATGACCTTTGGTCTCTCCCATATATCTCTCCAGGAAGAAACCTTACTGTT
This sequence comes from Oratosquilla oratoria, assembly GCF_046742065.1. NCBI lineage: Eukaryota > Metazoa > Arthropoda > Malacostraca > Stomatopoda > Squillidae > Oratosquilla > Oratosquilla oratoria. The sequence goes on along the minus strand of NC_134794.1, from coordinate 693,611 downwards.
GTCAGTGTTATTTTAGTGCGAGTTGGTTTCTATGACACTGCCTGCTTGGAGGAAGAGAAGAACCAGATATCAATTCTCCTTGACAATGAATCTCTTAAAAAGGTGATTACAAGGATGAGATTTCAAGGATTTGTGCTGAGAGGATTCTCTCCAAAATCCAATTGAAAGTGTACCACTGTAGATCCTGTGCATGTATATACGAGGCATGTTTTTTAAGTATGTACCTTTTTGAAATAAAAAGGGAACAAGTAGACTTTTCATAACAATTTTACTTTTACATGAAAACCTGTACTGTAATCTACTTTTCAACATAATTATGGAATCATCTGACCATGTTTAAGTTTGCTTGTGAATATTTGAAATTCTTCCTCCAATTGAGAATACCGCTGACTGTGAAATACACAGTGATTAGTTTTCTCACTGCTAAAGGTGTGAAAACGGCTGAAATTCATCGTCAGACCAGTGAAGTGTATGGAGAAAACATTATGAGTGATGGGATAGTGCGGAAATGAGTGAGAGCTTTTAAAGATGGCCATACAAATGTGCATGATGAGGAACGAAGTGAACGACCTTCACTCATTACTGATGGTTTGGTGCACATTTGTACAGCCATCTTTAAAACTTCTCACCCATTTCTGCACCATCTCATCACTAATAATGTTTTCTCCATACACTTCACTGATCTGACAATGAATTTCAGCCACTTTCACGCCTTTAGCAGTAAGAAAACGAATCACAGTGCTTCACATTCAGCGGCATTCTCAATTGGAGGAGGCATTTCAAATACTCACAAACTTAAACAGTCAGATGATTCCGTAATTATGTTGAAAAGTAAGTTACAGTACAGGCTTTCATGTAAAAATAAAACTGTTGGGAAAAGTCTACTTATTTCATTTTTATTTCAAAATGGTACTTACTTAAAAAATCTGCCTTGTACTATATATACCTGTAGTTTCATAATGTATGGTATACACATGTATTTGCAACCTTGTAATAGTATATTTGATTGGCACATACTTAATAGTACAACTAGTCAAGAAGAGAAATGGTTTTCCTAACTGCAATATTTGATGCTCAAGAGCTGCTCAAACTTTTGATAGTTTTTGCACTTGTTAATACAACTTTGACATATTGATTACAGTGGCTAATATTATCAGTGTAGTTCATCAGTACTACACTTAGGCTACATAACATATATCAATGGCTTTTTCCCCCTTACAAGGGAGGTAGCCAAAGTCAAAGGTATAAATCCACTCCCAATCATTTCATCCCCACATACTCCACTCCCATTCATCACCTCTCCCTCCCTCTTTTTCCTGGGTCCTCCTGGATGAGGGGTCCTCCCTGTAACTTGCCCAGTGCCCTGGGTCAGAAACAATGTAGAAAGACACAACACTTAAGCTAATACAAAATAAGCTCAACTTGTGAGTTTTGTTTTGAAACAATATAGATCAATCCATTACTATTGAAGCAAAATAGATCCCAATACTAGTGATTAACAAAGTTTATGAGCTCTAATCCCATCTGCAGAGCTTTCAGATTTTTTTACCACGGACTGAAAATAATGGACCCCCCCCCCCCTCTAAGCTATAAACTTAAGGTGCTATGCCAACTCTGTCTGTGGTTTCTATGCTGGAGAAGTGACAAAGGAGACCCAAAGCCAACAATATCACCTCATTGTGTTTGACACCACTTCACCAGAAATGGGCACAAGAACACCATCTCCACTAGGGACTGGTAACATGGTCACCAGACTGACCGTGAAAACTCATCTCACCAATCAATTCATTAACCCAGGTTTCTCTTGCTGAAAATTCACACCTCCTATCAAGTTGTCATCCAAGAATAGTGTTGGTCAGTGAAGGATGAGGTGTTCAGCATCCTCTACAAGATGGCTGCAATTAGGGATTTGATTCTATGGACAGGCTTATTCTGTGTTGATATTTCCAAAAGCATACTACTGTGGTTTTGTTTTCCCTGGGAGGGATTTATCTCTGGAACTAATGTCATGGAGTTTGTTGCAGTACCGAGTTTAGCTGTCTGCCTTGAAGAGCTTGTTTAGTGATCTGGGTGTGAATGTGTTTTTGTATGGATTGTACTGTACAGGAGTTGTATATGTTTGAGTAGTAAGCTACTAGTGTGCTCTCTCTCTCTTTTTTTTCAACATTCAGATGATTGTGCTTGTGTGATGTAACAAGATGGGTGAGTAGGGTTGAGTGTTCTAGCAGAGAACTGTACCTATCATTTTCATATATCCTACAGGAAGGATTTTGGTTCCCAAGTACAGGTAGTCTATTGGAGTGTTTTTCATGCTTTATTTAGTCTAGTTTGTAAAATGTCTGATCAGTTTGCTGATTGTTGGGAACCATGCTGTTGAAGTGTAGTCAAGATTAGTTCTTATGAATTGTCTGTAGACTGATTAGTTTCCTTCTGTTGTTCAAAGCCCATGCTTGCAACTGGTTTTAGTAGGTTTATTTTCTCGTTGAATTTTAATGTTACCATAACAAACATGCAGGCTGAAGGTCATACAAGTGTCAAAAGTAAAGCCTAGAATTTTGGGGTTCTTTTCCAATGGAAGAGTTTGGTATTTACTTTTTTTTTTTCATGTATATTTTTTTCTCATGATGGTCTGGAGTGAGTAATGTTTCTAGTGATTTACGGGGTAAGGCTTCTACAAAAGCTTGGGTGCTCTTAGCTGCCATTTTGTACATGCCATGCCAAGTTATTAACCTCTTCAATAAGAGTCAAATGTTTGTGCGCACATTAGCTACCTGACGTACGATGATTCATCACTATATGCACATTATAAAGTTACAGCTGTTATACTCATTCTCTTTCACCTGGAATGTTTGTAATCACTGAAAAAGTGTACTGGTGTACTGTACCACATCCTCCTTAAGTTATATGCTATCAAAAGTGACCAAATTTTTACACTGAATGAGAATCAGACCAGAAACAATGGTCTCAAACTGTCCGGAAATAGATTTAATTTGGAAGTAGGTAGAAACAACTTTGCCAACCGTGTAGTTAATGAATGGAATAAACTTCCTGCACAGGTAGTGCAATGTAGTTCAGTTCGAAGCTTTAAGAATCATTTAGATAAATACCTAAGTAAGATGCTGTAATGATTATAATTTATCTTATATTATTTGTTTTTGTTTTGTTATCATTTGTCTGTTTGATTTTCATTTATTATTAGTTATATGTCAATTTATTATTATTTACTATTTACCTGTTTGTTTATTACTTAACTATACCTATGCATTTATTTATGTATTTTATTTGTTATTTACATTATCATAGTTTTTATTTATTATTTTATTATTAATATGATTTTTTTTTGCATCCGACCTAGATATGGATCAAAAGGTCTCCTGCCTTTGTAATCCTTATAACCTACACCAGATTCTGTACATAGCCTAAAAAAAAGAGAGAGAGAGAATATATATATATTCTATTAATGTTCAACCCCCAGCCAACCACATTTACACTATGACCAATCAGCCTAATACTAAACCAAGCACTCACCCTTAATCAAATCCAGATGAAAAAGCATTACCACAAGATGAGGCATCCTTGTTTACTCAAACCAAATGCTTGCACTAATGCAACACTAAAACAAGGCTCTAAGTCAAATTAAAAGCACCACATGTGCTCACTTTACTCAAGAAATCAAATATCTTCCATTAGCCTACAAACAAAATACATCACATTGCTTAAACGAGACCATAGAAAAGCTCAATAACCATTGAAAAAGGGCATGCTGTCCTTCATTTGGGCATGGAAAAAAAACATTGTGAAATAAAAAGTAAAATAAAAACTAAAAGAACTGGTGATTTTCACTACAAAAGAAAAATCAGGCTTAGGGGGTGTCCCCTTAAAACTCATGTTGAGAACATCTACTACATAAAATGAAGACAATAATGAAGAATTAAGTGAGAACACTGCATCAAGAGCCCCTACCCTGCATGGCATAGTTAAGCAACAAAAGTAATCAATAAACACAGTGAGCTGGATCCGAGAGCTAGATCTGTATGTAAAGCAAACTATGGTTCTTCAACATTTTTTTTTTGTAGTAGTTTCCTGGTGTACTTTGATGCAGTTAATTTTTCTCCTACAGGTTATGTTGATTAAATGTTCCAGAAACTCAAAACATTACGACCATAATGTCATCTTAATTCACCACCATTTTTACCCTGCAGATATCACATTAAGTTGAAATACTGTGATGTGAAGGCCCTTTCAAACCTTTTTATGGAGAAACAGCATCAGAAAAGGCTTACATTTGCCAAGAAATACGAGAATTGGGGCTTGCTGGGATGGAAGAAAGTTCTCTTGGCTAGTGAAGCCCCACCTTCTGCATTAGTGAAAAGGTTAAGAAGAAGATATGGCATTCTCTTAGTTAATCCCTATCTGACCCTTAGCCAGCTGACAGCAAAGACTGTAAAGCATCCTCTTACCTCAACATACGGGGTGCATTTGCCTATGGCGGCTTGCCTGACCTTGTTATCCTCTCTAAAGGTCAGACAGGGAACAGTCAGTTCAATCTTAAGATTTTTGATGACCATTAACTGTCTTGTGGTTACATAGGCAGAGATACAGCAACAGGAGGGGACCCCACTGCCATACAGCAAGGGGTATTGTAGTTTCATAGGAGTGAAATGGACATTATTCCAGAATAGCCTGGCCAAAATCCTGACTTGTTAATCATAAAAAAATTGTATGCAATCATAATGAGCAAACTTTTTAAGTAGGACACTTCCACCATCCTGAAAACCAAAGAGGCCCTGTGCAAGGTGTGGGCCAAGATTAAACTCTCCACTGCCCACAACTTAGCAATTACCTCAGATCCCACCTGAAGAAGGTCAGGAAGATAAAATGGGTCATTGGTGAACGTTCAGTTCAAATTTCATGTAGTTCTATCCACTTGGTTATGCAAAATGCCTTCACACTGCATTTGCAAAAGTACTCAAAAGATGTTCTGATTTCCAGGGGTACTGAGTGTAATGTATTTTGTTATAGCAATATTGCAATAGCAAAACAATTCATACATCAACAGAGCAATGTAGAATAAACCATTAACATCACTTTACTGATGCAGAAACTTGGCTGCGCTATTATCGGTAACCAAACACTACCTGTGACCAATACCATAGGTATCCCTTCAGTAGTAATTATTTGATAATTTCAATACACCATATCCAATGTTATGTAAGACCCAAGGAGTATGAACTTAAACATGACGGAGTTTAATTAAGGTGCACAACAATAATGGGTGATGCTAACATACCTACATCTACCATTGTCATCATTACTCACTATTATCAACCAATTTATTTCCAAAGGCTTAGTTTTCATATAACAATAATAAAATACAATATATGTGGCATACAAGCTCAGAAACTATTACTGCTTAACCCATTAAACTCCGATGACAAGATTCTTGTCATTTGGTCGAATAAAACAAAAAATCATAAAACACCAAAATGTTTGATCAAACACCAGAAAAATATGACGTCAGTCCTCACTTCGTGTGAGGACTGACGTCATATTTTTCTGGTGTTTGATCAAACATTTTGGTGTTTTATGATTTTTTGTTTTATTTGACCAAATGACAAGAATATTGTCATTGGAGTTTAATGGGTTAACATCAAACTCAAATATTTGCAGGACTGCAATTCATTTTCAAATAAAAGCACCCACAACAATCTGTTGCCCCAGGAGTTATCTCTTGCAGGAAAACAGCCACCAGATTGGGCTATAAATCACTCAAGGAAAAAATAGTTTTGTTTCATATGTGATGGACCTGGTGATGTTTGTTTCTGTGGCCATGATTATTCTCTGTTGGTATTTAGTACTGAATGGTGACCTCAATACAGTCATGCTTATGTGGTCCTTGTTTCTCCTGTGAGGGATTTTTCTGTGGGGCTGATGTATGAAATGTCTAATGGAGAAACTGTAAATAGTTTACAACATATTTCATACCACCCACCACATCAGCCCCCTCAAGCTACATACATCCCTACACTTCAACCTTCTCAACTCACTAACATAATACATACACTCAGCCCTTGATTTAATGGACCTATTTAATGGATTTCTGAAGCAACAAACAAATTCCAGTAACTAAAAAATAAATAAAAATAATAAAACTAAAATAAATCTGTGTTCACCTACTATATCATGAACCTATCTTCACACTCCATGGGAAGTCTGAACTTAAATTACAGCAAATATATTCAATTTATTACATTTATTGAACCAACATTCATCCCTTTTACCTGTTACATGGTGTGGGTGAACTGGCAGGTGACCAGAACACTCATGCAGCAGACCAAAGGGGAGGGGCACAGAATACTAGAACAACTCCCCTGCTTGAACATGTCAAAGTTCTTGCAACTATCCAACAAGGCAACCTGCTAAACATAATTAACTTCCCATGACATAACAATGTGCTCACCCTCCTCACAAACATGGGAAACCATTCATTACCTCCCCAAAACCACTTCTCACTAAAGGTCATCACAAAATTTGAAGGAAAAATACAACCCACATAAAATAGAACACTTTCTCCAATACAAGTTCCAAACTGACACATCAACAATGTGGCCTCCCATATCTTGTCATGGTGTATGAGAGTGCAAGCCCCCCAGATAATAATACAAGGTGGTACGAATATCCACAGCTCCAAAAAATAGTGAAACAACACAATGTGGTTAGTTTTTCTTCACTCTCCCTTAAGCATCAGAAAGCACCACATGTAGGAGGGGAAGGCCACAAACATGGCATAATGTGACTGATTCTCCTGAACCAGATTTTTTATATTATATATATATATATATATATAGATACATATATATATATATACATACACACACATAGACAAGTTCACCCTACAAAACAGGAAGAAAACCGAAGACCTTTAAAACATATACAGTAGCTACCATATTCAAAAAGGGGAGATAAATATGACCCAAACAATTACAAATCTATAAGTTACATCCTGCACAATGAAGATATTAAAAAAATTCATACTTCACAAAATTATGAAGTTTATCCAGTAAACAGAATTCTAACGATATGGTTTCTACATAGGACAATCTACTAACATTAATTAGATGAATTTTTGGAGCGAGATAACTAACATGACAAAAAAAAAAAAAATTATGAAATAAATTTTTTTTACTGACCTTTCTAAACATATGATAAGATTCCTCACAATCTACTCATCCTCAAATTTCATCATATAAGGAACATATTCAAGCCATGAAAAAAAAATTACCTTTCTGATTAGAAACAGTCTGTTGCACTCAAGGATGTGTTGTCTGAAAAAGCAGACATTAGCAATAGCAACCCAAAAAAAAAATTATGGGCTGTAGTTTACCAGAGTTTCTATCCTTATGGACAATCTCGTGCCAGTGTTGTGCATTACTTTGTATATCTTATATAGCAGGTCAAGGGTATTCATATTTTGATATATGATTCTGTTGTCTGTGAAGGGTTGATGAGGGTGTTGGTGTTTTGTTACCCAAGATTTGATGTAAGGTCAGTGCTGTTCAAGGGAGTACATGATAGATTTGGTAGTTATTGCAAGGTGTTGTATAGATTGGGCAGTCTACTAATGTGTGTGATATTGTGAGGAAGAAGTGGGGGCATCATTTCTGTTCTGAAGTGACCATGTGCAAGGTGGGAATATCTTGTTCTTGTACTAGTGTGGTTCAAAACATCAGTTATGTTGTTATGAAGACTCTGTCAGATTTTTCATTGCCAGAGATGCTGACATGGAACCCAGCAGAAAGATACAGATTTGAAGAGGGCAGTGATTTGGATAATTATAATCCATGAATGGATTTTGTGGACCTGCTTGTAGAGTACTCTGAGAATATAATATAATTATGTAGGAGGGGGTTGTGGACAATATACATGGGAGAGAGAATGACCAAGTTTAGCAGTGAAAATTGTGAATTGATTGGGGGGGAAAAGAAATCCAGAGCTTGTTTAGTTTGGGGTCACTATTGCATAACCCACTCCACAACTCAATTGGGAGCCATGGATATATATATTGACATTTATTGAATGGATAGATAGGTGGAGGAGAATTTTTTGTCGAATGGCCTCTATTAGCATTAGGGTATTTGTTAATTAGGACAAGGTGAGGCAAAGGTGTATTAGAGGAAGTAGCAAAGGGGCTTGGTCGGGTGTTGTTTTGGGGGAATGATTTTGTTGTCAATTTCCCTCTCAAACATCAGGTCTGCCATTCTTTTGTCGAATGGATGGACATCCTTTGGATAATCAAATTGGTGAATTCTCGACTAATTCATGTTGCAATAGTGTGGGATATTGGTCTGGTAGGTCCAGGTCAAACTGCACCAGTGATAGTAGTGTGCCTTGGGAACTTCATTGTAATGTGTAATCTTTTGGTCCCCAATAAATGGTTGTTCTGAGAAATATGGTAGGGGTTACTATGCTGGACAGAGTGAGAAACGAGGGGGCGAGGAGGAGAGTGGGGGGTGGAAAGGAAATTGGGATGGTTTGGACACATGGAAAGAATGAGTGAAGGATTAGTAAAAGAGGTGTGGAAGGCAGAGGTGGAAGGGGTGACCAAGGATGAGATGGATGGATGGGGTAAAAGAGGCATTGGGGAAGAGGGCATTGTATGTTGAGGAAGGGAGATGACAAAAGATAGGGGTAAGTGGAGAATGGTTGTGTATGGATGATGTTGTGATGCATGGAAGGGAGTGGGTGGTGAAGGAGTATGAGTGAATGATATTTTGACACAGCTCAAAGGATTTTCTCCCTGTCTTCTCTCTTTCTGCATAAGGGGATGGAGAGGGAGGTTGCCAATTAAATGAAACGGCCTTGCTGTGGATGTATTGTGTCTTGTTACATTGCTTCTGACCCAGGGCAGTGGGCAAGATGCAGGGATGATCATCCCATCACCTAAGAGGAGCCAAAAAAAGAGGGAGGGAGGGGTGGTCAATGGGAGTGGAGTGGGTGGGGATGAAATGGGTGGTAGTGGACTCAGACCTTTGACTGTGGCTACATCTCTTGTAAGGGGGAAAAGCTGGTATTATTTTAGTTGTGCCCACCTATGCTATATAGCATTAGAAAATAAAATATTAATTTTGTAAATTACAGCATATGAACATAATATGCAATTTTCTTGGTGGAAATAACAAAAAACTTGCTACAAGCATATATGCTAACGAACAAAGCCACTACGATACAGTCCAGACGCCATGTTGTCATTTGTTCAGTCCAATTAGATGATGGCTTTTCACGTTGTGGACCTGCTGTTCTGCAACTCTAGGCGACATTAATAAATGCTGTTACAAAGACATTGGGGTTTCCTTGGACTTTTTGAGAGAACATGGGGTTCTGCCATTATCTGTTAATTGCCCAAGGTACAATAATAATCAGGCCGTCAGCATCCATGACGACGACCCAGATGATCCTTGGAATTTCAGGTACCAAATTACTAAATATAGGTTAGGTTAGATTAGAATAGATGAATTTATCATCCTTTCACTTCTTCAACCTCAGCATCTATCAAAACAAACATGGTGTACCATTCAACCACTGCAACTTTGTTAATAAATCTGTTTTAGCAACATTTTTGTTATTGATTTCTGCCCAGAAAATTGTATATTATGTTGATGTATTATAATTTACAAAATTAATAATTAATTTTCTATTGCTATATCACATAGGTGTGCACTTCTAAAAAATTTACCAAAAAGCCATTGGTATGTTTATGATATATGTAGTATTCAGTTTCCATTTTAACTTACATTTTCAAATGCAACAGCTGAAATAAAAATAATGACACTACAGTAAGTTATTGCTTCAAGTTTCTTTGACCAGAAACTGAAGGTCAATTGAGAATGATCATTGGGCCCTTCCACTGATCCCTCTAGACAGAAATGTTTGGACTGCTGGCTGGCTGGCTGTCTGTCTTGAGCATTTGCAGGGCTCTTTCATGCCACCATTTGCTAGGGAGTTAACTGTTGACACCCCTTGCGTGGAAAAGTGATGTAAAAATGGTGAATGCGGATAAGAGCTATTGAGGCCAGTTTCGAGATCGAGTGCCTCCTACAAGGATAAGGATGGTGACAAGCTGCAGGGTGATCATCCTCAAGAACCATTGTACAGGTCTACTCTATGCAAGTAAACTGCTGGTCCCTGCCAGACTAGGTTTTCATAATAATGACAATAATAATGTCTCCCATGTATTAATGAGAGTATTGTCCCATTCCATAACAGAGAACTTCCCTAATTTCATTCCAGATGCCATGATTCTCAGGCCCATAACACTCAACTTGGTAAATACACATTTGCTTGCATTCATAAACTGATGTATCAAGGCAAAGGCTAGAGAACCACGACAATTGCAACAGAGACATAAAAGTTTTGTCTCAGTCCTACAAATGACAAAGGGTATCTTAGTGTCATCAGTGTAGTTGACACCAGTCACTATTTGGCTAGCAAATACAAAGTTGGAGGTGTGAGAAAGCCATACGATACTACTACTATTTGGATCTCCACTATCACTACTGGAAATTACCTGATAAGATAGTCTGCCTTTAAAATCACCACAGAATGTGCCTGGCCAAGAATGGGCAAACTGATCACAAGCCAATCATAAAACTGACAAGAAAATGAAAAGATGAAATATTGAGACACAGAGATCAACTCAGAAAGCTGCAACCAGTGTCCACAATTCATACACAAATAATTTAGTTTGACTATTCAACACTACACCAAAGGATATTCAGCAGCTGACAGGTCACAACCGACTCTTTCAAGTGGCTGCTGGACAAATGGCCTGCAACTACCTGATGAGCCCCTAACATTGAGATACCTGAGCACTGCTGGCAAGTCCCTGGCAGATCCTTGAACAATCTGGGAAGTAGAATTACCTAGCTAAAGTAGAGGTCATCCTTTGTGGCATCCACAGAGGGTGGAATACAATAAATCAATTAACCACTTCAATAATCGCATTATAAAATATAAAGTCATTGCTGTATTACTCATTCTCTTTTACTCTGAGTATTAATAAACACAGAATATGTGATCAAACCAGTTCACAGAATCTGGGGGTAACTCATATACAACTACATAAAATATACATAATCAAAATACTGACGCTGGCATCCTCGTGTACCCACTCACATTTCATGACACCTACGTAGATATCATCATACCGAGGTGGTTAAACGGCATCATAATAATATAGGTAGAGCTGCCTTGGCTTAGATTTAACAAGGTAAAACGTTTTTAAAAATGTACAACAGTTGGGTATACCAACACAAAATTTACAAGTGAAACAAGCTTGGTTGTAACAACTTTGATTTACCCCTCCAACGATCACTGTGGCAAAGAAATACAATAAAATTCCAGGATGATGCAAACACAGATATTTGGTTCTATTCCAGTATCAAACATGTTTTTCACTTTTCTTTTTTGTATACTTTGAAAGATCTATTTTTCCTATGGAATGGTTACATTAGGTTAGGTAAGGTTAGGTTAGGAGATACTGGTCAACATAAATTTCATGTTAAATATCCATGTTTGAGTGATTCTGGAATTTTAACTGATATTCACCATAAAAGTTACATTGTCCAATAGATCTCAACCTAACTTAGCCTAACTATCCCTAGAATAAATAGATCTTTCAACTTCAAATAATGAAAAAAGTGAAAGATACATTGGCATATTCCTAGAACAGAACCAGAAAACTGGAGGCCTCCCAACAATAATTATTCAAAGTGAATGGGCATTACATTCACTTAGTAACCTATAACAAAGCGGTATTTGGTACCATGGTACAATCTCAGAAATACGAAAGCATGGATATTTATCATGAAACTTTAGTTGTCCAATAGCTCCTAACCTAACCATTCCATAGAAAATATAATCTTTCAAATGCAATAAAAAAAGAGGAGGAAACATGTTTATTTACGTGTTACTAAAACAAAACCCATTGCCATCATTTCATAAGCAACTGAATATTGGTGTTACACTGTATACCAATTTGTTTTGTTTATGAGCTTGTTTACATGTGACACCACATGATTTTAGTTTGATTTGGAATTGAGCGCATTTGATATATATGATATATCTGATATCAGTTTAGCATGTCAATAGAGAATACGTATTTCTGAAAGACTAATCATCTAATGATCTGTCTTATTTTCGACGATATGACAATTTTTTACTGCTACCAGCTTTACCTGCATATAAGCCAATTATCTATTACTGACAGTCACAATATCTACTGCTATTTTCGCATTGGAAGGTGCACAACTTACGAAATCCCATACTTTTATGTTGTCACTAATCACACGAAAACAATTCAATTATTGATGACGTTAGCACACGACCACACCACACACCCTCCCCCAACTACCGTGAGCACTGCGACTATAACTGTAATGTCTTGTACAATATAACATAGTAAAAACTATGGGTTTCAAAAGTACTGAAACACGGCATTGGAATCGGTTGATATTTCACCGACCGCGTGAAAAATGCCTCGTCTCTCTCCTTGGCAGCGGAATATGCAGTCAGCCATGGGGTTCCCACCGTCACTGGCTTACAGACTGTCAACACATAGTTTTACCGTTGTATTTGTTTCAGTGTCATGTATTCACTACAACATATCACTGGGGAATCCTTCCTTCCCCATGAGAGAGTGTCACCACACCTTATCGCTTATAAAAGAAATAATGAGCGTTTTTAATTCCCACACCAGTACGCCCTACTCTTTCACTGTGCGCAAAGCTTCGAAACCGTTGCTGCTGCTGCTGCTTCTTCCCTCCAATCCCCCACATGTCGCCCCCTCCTCCGCTCACCCCCAACCCCCAACTCCCCACCCACCCTACCCCTCCTCCGCTCCCTTCCCTCTCACATTGTCCTAGTAACTGCACCTTCCTCCCTGACTTTGGCTTCGGCCTCGTCCAAATATTTGTGAAAATACGAGCACACGACCACACCACACAAACCCCAACTACCGTGAACACTGCGAATGATACGTCTTGCACAATATAACAAAGTAATAAAGAAGAAGTATTTCAAAAGTACTAGAACACGGCGTTGATATCGGTTGATATTTCACCGACCCAGTGAAAAATGCCTCGTCTCTCCTTGGCAGCGGAATATGCAGTCAGCCATGGGATTCCCACCGTCGCCTGGCTTACAGGCTCTCAACACGTAGTTTTACCATTGTATTTGTTTCACTGTTATGCACTCACTATATCATATCACTGGAGAACACTTCCTTTCCCATGAGAGAATGCCACCACATCTTATCACTTACGAAAGAAATACTCGGCGTTTTTAAATCCCGCACCACTACACCCTTTCCTTTCACTGCGCGCAAGGCTTTGAAACCTTTGCTGCTGCTGCTGCTTCTTCCCTCGAGTCCCCCTCCTCCGCTCACCCCACACCCCAAACTCTCCACCCACCCTATCCTTCCTCCACTCCCATCCCCTTCCTCTCACATTGTCCTAGTAATCAAAGACTATATAGGAAAGACGGGAAAGCTCACGGAGAGCCGCATCGTCCACATACATTTTACTGTGCGGCTCTCTCACTAGATGGCGTGTACGCCAATCACCATTTTTAACTGCATCGTCTGTTTGTTTACAATTAAGCGGGACATTCAATCATGGAGTGTGGGCGGAACTATCACCCATGTGTGGTGTGCAAAAAGAAAAAAATGCCTTTCCCCATCTAATACTTCAAGTTTTTCCTAAAGATAGAGAAAGGTAAGAGATTCAACATACACAATACATGGAAACTTTAACAGAAAATGGAGGAATAAAATAGAACATAGTATGATAGTTAAAATCTTCTTTATCTTTATGTCAGACTCAGTGCAGTGTCACTTAGCTTGGAAATGAAAATTATAGATGAATACCTTACAAATATCTAGAAATATGAATTGATCATGTCAAATTCATACCATATCTTTATGGCAGTCCCAGGCAGGCACAGCAACTTTGATATAGTTATGTCATGTTCTTAGCTTCTGCTTATGTGGTAAAGTTATAAACTTTTACCTTAATTTTGAATAAATGGCCAAATACACAGCAAAAAAAAAAAAAGTTGAATCGCATGTATGTTTCTTCTTTTTTTTTTTTGTAGGTTGTGACTGCTTCTTTGGTAGTTTTAAAATTTAACGGTTTTTGTTGAATGATTTCTCTGTGTTATGCTTGTTCTTTTACGGTCTCACTAAACGTCGACCAACGCCGACCAAACCCAAATAATGACGGCTTTTGCTCAAATACATAATTTTATATACAAATTAGCATGTGGTTGCATTATTTTGACCAATTTTCTTTTTAAATGTGTGATTTTCATGCAATTTGATCAAAGAGAAGTTACGTTTTTATCGTCTGCAAAATTACCTAAGTCGACCAACGCCGACCAAACCCAAACAGTGACGGCTTTTGCTCAAATGCATAATTTTATATAAAAATTAGCATATGGTTACATTATTTGACCTATTTTCTTTAAAATGTGTGATTTTCATGCAATTTGATCAAAGAAAATTTACGCATTTATCCTCTGCAAAATTACCAACCACAGCTACGAATGCCGTCCGACTCACTAATAGCCGACCAACGCCGAACAAGGACGGTTTATACTCAAATGCACGATTTTGTATAAAAAAAACTAGCATATGGTTGCATTATTTGACTTATTTTCTTTAAAATGTGTGATTTCCATGTCATTTGATCAAAGAAATTACGTTTTTATCCTCTGCAAAATTATTTTATGTATGATTGCAAATCTTGTTTGTTTGATTTTGTGACTTATTTCTTGCATGTTCATCCTTTTATTTTTGTCTATGTTTTTTACAATACAGTACCTGTCTTGCTACATATGTATATATTTTTGTTTGTTTGCTTTTGGGGTTTTCCTTTGTTCTGTTAACATTTTTTGCTTTATTTTTGCTTAATATGCATGTTATGTCTGCTTCTTTGTTTATTTTTGTTTCATATTATTGTTTTTGATTACTGATTTTCCAATGTTTTGTTTGGTATTTAATATCTGATTGCATGTTTTGGTTGCCTGATGTATGGTTCATTTTTGAAGTTGAATAATGTTATTTCTTTTAGTTTGTTTGGTATATGTTCTTTACAAGACAGTATTGCTTTGTTGCAAATAAAAGAATCTCATGTATACCAAACTTTTACTATCCTTGTTTGTATAATTTGTGTACAGATACTTGAATAAGTATACAAAGTTCAAACATAAGCACAAGCACAAACAAGAAAAACATGATATTACAGAAATAATAAGATAAATATAAATAAAATAACCTTTTAAATCTTAATTGTTTACTCAATTTCAAATATTTAGTAATGAATGATGCATTATGCAGAAGTATTTTACCAACTTTTGATTTTATAAATATGATCATGTGTGTAAAGCATATATTAAATAGTCTTGTTTGCATGCAAAAGTCATAAAATTACTACTCATTATTTTATAAAGAGAAAGTAAAACTTTTTCGAGATGTTGATTATTTTAGCGAAAGGATCAGTTTTAAAATTTCCATAAACACTATATATAATACAAGTTAAGTATGATTTGAAAGCCGCGCTACGCCACTTCCGATTTATAGTTTGCGGCTCTGTCGATAGATGGCGCGCATTCACGCTGGATGGATGACGTTTTCTTATTAGTAAAAGATAGAAGCTTTCCCATCTTTCCTATATAGTCTTTGCTAGTAACTTCACCTTCCTCGCCGACCTTGGCTTCGGCCCCGTCCAAATATTTGTAAAAATGCGAGACACTGACAAAAAAGCGGGAGACATGCTTGCAAAACAATAACGAAATCAGTATGTCTAATAAAATTCTATCTTACTGGTGTTATCTAAGACACAATTATGACTCTTCAGTGTTTGGGCTCCAACCACATTCTTTTATGCCTCCTTCATACATTCGACAAACGTTCCATGGAACGAATCGACAATTTCTTTAATACAAATAACCACCAAGAGTACAAAGGAAATGAGAGTACTATTGAGCTTTTCACAAATTCAGACCTATTCACCGTGGACTGTCAAGTCTAAATGTCTATTTAGAGTACTTCTAAAAGAATTGTAAAAATTTGGCGGGTGAACTGTTAGTGATGATGACCCACACATATGACCGTTCCATATATGTTTGTCTGTGGTGACATCTCAATGAATGGCACCTTTCCTTCTGACAATCTACGTGACAACGGCAGAGTGCAAAACTCGTCTTTAATTATCTGAGGTCCGTGTTCCTTAGCCCTTATGAAGTCTTTCTTCTCGGCATTTGTTTATTTTATCGAACATAAATAGGCCATCACTCGTCACCATGGCCTACTTATACTAGTAGACTGATCGTTGGCAGGCCGGACACTCCGGCTTTGAACAACATCCTCCGTCTAGCGACAACCCGAGTCAGACGTTATTTTGTCAGACGTTATTTTGTCTGACTACGATGTGTATGAACTACTTAAAAACATTTAAATCACTAAAAAAAACAATATCACAAGAACTGTTAACTTACTCATATCACATATGACTGGACCTCAAGAATTTGTGAGATACAACGGCAAGGTTCAAATTGCCATCAAAATGATCGTACCATTTCGTGAATAAATAATTCTCGTGAAAATATTTTAGTGCACCTTGAACAATATTTTATACATTTTCGACTCACTGTTACACATTCTCATATAGGTAAAAAAAGGTGACAGAGCGGATGCAATAATGTGACTCAGAACATACAGAAGATCCTGAAAGTTACATCAAGTCCCATCCGGCTACAAATGACGCCGGACGGAATGTATGCATACTTTTCGCCGTGCGCCGTTCACGACACGACGTCGTGCTCTCAACCATGGGTGTCGACGTGGTTCGTGGTCGTGACGTGTGAAAGCGTCCATAGTCACCCACGGTTATTTTAGAGCACGGCGAAAAGTCGATACGTGTGAAACGAGCCTTAGATCTAAAATGCCGGATGTCTGGCCACCTCTCACTCGGGTGTAAGTACAAATGGACGCTTAGAACAGTTCTGATGTTTACTAAAGTGGTTAAATAACTGTATTTCAAATTTGTAAGTCATTATATGCTTCGGTCAGAACAAGAGCGACCCCTTCTTCTAGTAGGGAACGCGGGATCCAAGATTCTCAATATATATCGCCAGCTTCACCCTAGAGTCACATTCCTCTGAAGAAGCGTAGAGCGAAACCGGCCAGGAACAAATACACAACTAGACCCGGAACTTCTTTACCTTCCTCGATTTGTCACAATATGTATGAAAGTGGCACTAGCCGACAAGTCTGTCGAAATGAACACACCAAATGTGAGGACGAAGCCTTATTAGTACGACGTTTCGCTTGTACCTTTTTCAAGTACGTAGTCGTAATACACAGGACTTGAGATTAAATGAGAGGAACGGAGGGAGGGTGGTCACTGAATACTAGGAAAGGTTGAGGAGAAGGTCGACCAAATGTCTGGGAACAGGAAAGGTTAAGGATAAGAGGGAACGATTGGCTGGCTGGGTGAAGGACATCAGCTTCACCCAGCCAGCCAATCGTTCCCTCTTATCCTTAACCTTTCCTGTTCCCAGACATTTGGTCGACCTTCTCCTCAACCTTTCCTAGTATTCAGTGACAACCCTCCCTACCTCCCTCCGTTCCTCTCATCTAATCTCAAGTCCTGTGTATTTACGACTACGTACTTGAAAATGGTTGTAACAAGCGAAACGTCGTAATAAGGCTTCGACCTCACATTGTGTTTATTTCGATAGACTTGTCACAATGTCTCAGCATTCACACATACACACACACACACACATATATATATATATATATATGTGTGTGTGTGTGTGTATTCACTTGGTCTTGGTCTTTGGATCACGTGTTGGACTCGTGATCGACAGCTATTTCCCTCCTGGAAGAGAGCTCAGAGCTCGTAGGTCCGATCTATGGGTAATGCTATGACCTTGCACACACACACACCCCCAACTCCCCGCCCACGAGAGTTGGAGTAACACCCCTCAGCGCTGCGATACTGATATTATTTCAGCCCCGGGCGAGAGTCGTGTGTGTGTGTGTGTGTGTGTGTGTGTGTGTGTGTGTGTGTGTGCAAAGTAGACCACTTGGAAAAAAACGAAGCAGAGCGCTTTCGTATATTACATCTTCAGTGCAAAAAGTACATAATTAAACAGAAATACATAGTTTATATATGCATGAAGAAGGAACAAGGACAGTTTACATAATGTCGCCCCTCCCTCATTAGTGAGACGCACAGACCCTTGCGACCTGACCTACCGCTTTCTAGGGGGTAAATGTCTTCTCCTCTTATGTAAACTGTCCTTGTTCCTTCTACATGCATATATAAACTATGTATTTCTGTTTAACTATGTACTTTTTGCACTGAAGATGTAATATACGAAAGCGCTCTGTTTCGTTTTTTTCTTTTCCAAGTGCTCTACTTTGCATAAGCGAACACGCGTACCCGTGTTCTTATTAGCATATACTTATATATATACATATATATATATGTATATATATATATATGTATATATATGTGTATATATATTTATATATATATATATTTATATATATGTGTATATATATATATATATATATATATATATATATATATATGTTGATGAAGGTGGAAAAAGAAGTCACGGGTCTAGTTCCGAGTTTTTAAATTTATTCCTGACCGGTTTCGCTTTATGCTTCTTCAGAGGAAGGAAGCATAGAGCGAAACCGGCCAGGAATAAACTCAAATACTCGGAACTAGGCTCGTGACTTCTTTTTCCACATTCATCAAATTGTCACATTGTCCCAGCATATATATATATATATATATATATATATATATATGTGTGTGTGTGTGTGTGTGTGTGTATACACACACACACACACACACGGTGGCGCAGTTGGTAGAGCGCTGAACTGCCACAATAGTGGCCCGCAGTTCTTGGTTCGAATCCTGCCCAGGGCCGAAATTATTTCGGTACCGCTGCGCTTCGGGTCGTTACTCTGACTCTCGTGGGCGGGGATTTGGGTGTGTGTGTGTGTGTGTGTGTGTGTGTGTGTGTGTGTGTGTGTGTGTGTGTGTGTGTGTGTGTGTGTGTGTGTGTGTGTGCAAGGTCATAGCATTACCCATAGATCGGACCTACGAGCTCTGAGCTCTCTTCCAGGAGGGAAATAGCTGTCGATCACGAGTCCAACACGTGATCCAAAGACCAAGTGAATATATATATATATATATATATATATATATATATATATATATATATAATGAATTCTACATTCATACATAAATTGCATGCATACAGAGCACAATTTAACCTCAATTGAGATTTCTGTTCAAGAATGTGGGTACATTCAACCGTGGTAGTTGCAACCCAGGTGCATAAACAACCCAGAAGGTAATTAATCAAAATCATTGCAAATTACAAATATGTTCTGAATAGCATCGATGAAACGACCATGCCCTGACGTCATGTCGACAGAGCGTGACGTCAAGTCGACGCGATTTCATTCGCCCCAGGGAAGACACCCCAGCCATCATTTCATGTTTAAACATGTTTATCCAATGCATCTGGTGCATTGCGGTCCCAAATATAACATTAACACATCAATCACCCGCTCATCGACCATTAAACAAGTAACCTAACAGCTACACGAGAATAAGATGATAGGGAAGTGTGCATCAGAAATGCTGATGAGGGCCAAGAGGAGGAGGAGGAGGAGGAGGAGGAAGAGGAATAGGGAGAGGGGGAGGAGGAGGCCTTACAAGGTTCCCCCTAGGGATTGGATTGGAGGCCCAGGTGGGGCGAACTCGAGAGGAGCGGACGGGAGGGACGACGAGGAACATGGGGGTGGGGTCAGTGGGCTATAGTATAGACAAAGAGTGCGCACCTGTGACCGGAACGTGCCATGAGCGTGAGCATGCCGTGCCGTCCGGGGCGATGGTGGTGGTGATGGTGGTGCGGCCCCCGCTGCTGACCACCGTGCTGTCGGACAGGGCCCCCGTCTGCCGCTTGAGCTCCTGACGGTGGTGCTCGAGGATGCGGCGGATGGCCGTCTCCTCGCGCCGCGTCTGCTCCTGCGCCTCGGCCGCCGCCTGCTGCTCGTGGCGCACGCGGGCGTTGAGGGCGGCGTACGTGTTGAGCGGGTCGAGGGCCGCGAACTCGAGCGGGTGCTTGATCTCGAGGTGCCGCGCGATGTTGGTCGTGTTGCCCACGTACTTGATGCGGGCCCTGCACACGCAACACTCCACCTCCTGGCGACCCCCGTCGGCGAACTGCGCCAGGCGCCACACTTTGCTCCGACCCACCATGGCTCCTCCTCCTCCTCCTCCTCCGGGTGGGAGGAACACCTAACTAACGACGGGGGTCAGGTAGGTTGTACAGTTACTCTTGTTTGCCGCACGCGAACAACCCTCCCTCGCCCGCCGCCGCCGCCGCCGCCGCAACGCGGCACCCGGACAATACGAAACTCGCGGGTACTACCTCGTCGGCAGCAGAGGGAGAACACACGTACGGACGCACTCACACGCGTACTCGCGGCGCACAGAAACACACACACACACGCACACACTCTCTCTCTCTCTCTCTCTCACACACACACACGCACACACACACACACACACACACCTCGTGCCGCTCAGCCAACCTGATGGGACACAGCAGAAGAAGACCTGCACCAGCGGGCTTAGCAAGGGCGTCGCACGAGGCTGTATGCAACAGAGGACCCTCCTGCAGGAGAGTCAAGGCGAGGCAGAATGCGTCCGTGCGAGGGAGCAAAGGGCGGAGGAGGAGGCGGCTGCCAAGGTCCTCGCCTCCCGCGGTATCCGTAGAAACTGCCAGGCCGTCGCCATGACCCTCCACTCCCGACTATCGATCGATCCCGTCTGACCAATCCCCGGACAGGACCGATCATCGATCCCACGCGCGGCACCAATCGGAAGAGGCAGCGGTGATCGATCATGCGGGGGAAGGGGAAGGAGGCTGAGGGTGAGGGTAGTGGGGAGCGTCGACGACGACGACGACGACGACGACCAGGCAGGCAGGGAGAGCCCCGAAAGCGAGGCCCGCTCCTGCGTTCCTCAACCAATAAATCGATGGGAGCGTTGGAGGAAGGGAAGCCGATACATTTGCTTATCGGTCTTGCGGACATTGATTGTGAGGGGCGGAGATGGGGTGGTGTGTGTGGGGGGTAACCAACTGGCACTATTCACCGGCACCACCCCCGTACTGAACACAACCAACCTGCTGCAGCGCTGCACTTGAACAGCCTTGGACTCGGGTGGGGAGTGCAAAGCGAGAAGGAAACCGCTTTGCTTACACTGTACAAAGATCCATCCCAAAAAATTATTTCCGCGACACCCACCACGCACTTGCACAATCCTGCACGCTGGCCAAACGCCTAATGATAACGAAAGTCCAGCTTTCTATGCACCAAGACCTCCTTCTCCTCCTCTCCCTCTTTGACCTTGCATTCACACACACACACACACACACACACACACACACATGCGGTGGGTTCATTCACTGCGATTTGCGCACGGCAGAGAAAAAAAATCTGTGAGAAACACGCAACTTGTTATTCCGTCAGCTATAGGCAGCGCTTGGGGAGGGGGGAGGGCAAAATTTTAAAATGGCACCGAAGAGGTGGTGGCACAGGTAAGTTGAGGAGGGTAGCAGGGTGGGGTGGGGTGGGGTGGGGTGGGGTGGGGTGGGGTGCGGGCATAGCAGAGGCTGGAAAGTGATCAGCATTCTTTTCCAAGAATCATACAAAATGCCGCGTGACTCTGGTCCACAGAGAAGTGATTAGTCCCTACGTGCTGAATCCATAAGACTTGCAGCCAATATACGTATGTACGGGGATGACCTAACGGCTGGATACAGCAGAAACAAGAGAGATTTGGAGGTCTCGGGACGACCCTTCCCTGCCATCGCACATTTTGTTTGGGCCAGCAGGAGGCGACGGTGGCGCAGAACCGAGTGATTTCTAACACTACACTTCTCTCGAGTGCATTTTTTTTGCGAGATGTGGTAAGGTGCTTATATCTAGCCGTCTTTCGTTACACTCCAAACGGTCATCTTAGGTATTCCAACAGCTAAACCAAGCTACTGCCACGTACCCATAGGAAGGGTGGGGGTTACGTGTAGGCGCGTTTTTTTATGGACTTCGACAATTGCTGTCGTTTCACATTGTCTTGGACTAGTTAATCGTAGTATCTATATTTTGGTTAAGTCTTTTTTAACGAAGCTGTGTGGAGACAAAAGATGTCAATAGTGTTTTCTCGCCTAGGTTTTAGTGTTGAGTCTTTATTGTTTGAGGAGGTAGACGACAGAGCAGGTGATTGGGGGGATGTGTAGATCGGAGACACTAGTATTATGTGTGTGAAGGGAGCTTTGCTTTGACAGGTGAGAGGGTCGTTTCTTGTCATTAGGTACTGTATGAAGCGGGAATGTCCCGTTTTTAGGCGGGGCAGTGCGGCTTCAAAACGTGAACTATCTAGGTTAACGTGTGGACAGCCATGGCGCACGAGGGGCTTGCTTGTCTCTGGGTGGTTTGTTGGGTGTTATTCCCAGCGCCTTTGACAAATGCTGCATTGAGCATTGCTGCTGCTCGGGGTATGTTACTGTTTATGCACTGGAGATACCGTAAGAGCTACTTACGAGATTTCGCCTTGTCGGCTCGTTCGTTGCCGGGGATTCCAACCTGAGATGGCACCCGGAAGAAGGATATAGATTTGAAGCGGGTAAGAGATTGGGATGATCCATCAACGGGTTTTGTGGACTAGTGGGTGGTGGGACTTGAGGGTGGACACTGCTTGTGGGGCACTTCGTGAAACTGATACCATCATCATGTAAGGTGGAGAGGGAGGTGGTTGCGGGCAACATGCAGGGCGGCGAGGACGGCAAAGATCGAGGCGATGAAAGGGATGGAGGAGGGTATATCATCTTGGTTAAGTTAGGGACACTACTTAGTCCATGGGGGTTCCATCGGTGTATAGGATTTCTCCTGGTTTCTTCGCTATTTGGCAAGTCGTCGTAGGAATTGGAGAGGGAATTGGACTCTGTTTGTTTCCAGGCTTATGGGTTAAATCAACATTTCTATAGCAGAGTCCCCGAGGCCACAATCCCCAGACGAACTAGGGGAGTTTTGTACCACTACTGGTAGCATTAGCGGCATCTATCAGCTTATTCAGTTTCTTTGTCAGGTTCTCCGTGGGGTCTCTGGATCTGATCTCTGATGGAGATGCTGGGATCGGCTCGAAGCTCCTTTGCAGCCTTATGTGCTTCATCTCCAGCACTTGACTTTAGAGATTCCCTCTAGTTTTTGGAAGCTTCACTGATGGCTTCTATTTTGAATGGAGGTTCAATCGTGACTTCCTTCTGCTTATCCAGTTTTTCAACATTATCAATAAGGACCTCGCACTCAGGGAGCTTTTCATTTTTTTTTTTTTTTTTTTTTTTTTGGGGGGGGTCGTCTTCATAATGTGGCACTGTAGTCTCAAGTTCAGAAGTTCTTCTTGATCATCAGCAGTCAAGGTCTTAACATTGAACTATATATAGCCTTTTAAAGGACGTG
>NC_134794.1:622500-665000 GCF_046742065.1 Oratosquilla oratoria | reverse complement strand
TGTTTGCACGAAAAAAAAAATCGTAAAAGTTGTACAAATGCTGCACACTAGGAATTTATACTACGGGACCCATGAACAGTCTTCTTTGTTCAAGGCCCGTCTTCAATGGTCACCCATGGGTGCACGCAACAACACCTCAGCAGCAGTTTAGAGGGATCATGGCATTGGGGTGTGGGGGGGGGGAGCAAAGACCAGCGACTGGGAATTGGGGTGGGGTGGGGAGCAAAGACCAGCGACCGGGAATTGGGGTGGGGGGGGGAGCAAAGACCAGCGACCGGGAATGTGCTGTAACGACTCCCCTCCGTTCTCCCCTATCTAGTGTGTGTGTGTGTGTGTGTGTGTGTGTGTGTGTATTCACTTGGTCTTTGGATCACGTGTTGGACTCGTGATCGACAGCTATTTCCCTCCTGGAAGAGAGCTCAGAGCTCGTAGGTCCGATCTATGGGTAATGCTATGACCTTGCACACACACACACCCCCAACTCCCCGCCCACGAGAGTTGGAGTAACACCCCTCAGCGCTGCGATACTGATATTATTTCAGCCCCGGGCGAGAGTCGAACCCGGACCTCCGTAGTGGCAGGCCAGAGCTCTAACCACAGCGCCATGAGTGGTGTGTGTGTGTGTGTGTGTGTGTGTGTGTGTGTGTGTGTGTGTGTGTGTGTGTGTGTGTGTGTGTGTGTGTGTGTGTGTGTGTGTGTGTGTGTGTGTGTGTGTGTGTGTGTGTGTGTGTGTCAACCCTATGGTACATCGTACACGAGTGGGGATTCGTGGGCCGTATGCTCAATAACTGTAGGCATGGAAATGAAATGTCTAGTTCAGCGGCGCAAACGTTGAGGTGCACCTGGCGGCGGCAGCAACAGCCACAGCTGGGCATCGGTGGTGCTCTGGCCGGCCAAGCAGCGCTCGCTCAAGATCGACCAGCCAGGGCTTCTCCGTTATCGTTTTGCCTCGACGGCGGCACAATTTTCCGGGCACTCGCCATGACCATCCTCCAAAGGCGGCACAGGCGCTTTAACGGGACAAACTCAATGGTGCCATCGATTTCCCTTGACATCCTCCTGGGCGGAGCACGACACATGCAACTGCAAATGTAATTGTACAAAGAAAATGTCGTCAAAGGACTACAACGCGGCACTGCGAACCCAACGCGTCCCTGCTGGCTTCCATCTGTGAAGGTCCGCCTCGGTCCAGGACGAGGGTCGAAAATCCGATGCGACCCACACCTAAAGGGGGTCTTGGAGGGTTTCCCTTCTGTGCGCAGGTTACGACGTATTAATATCTTAAGGATTTGTGTTTCGGCTACGAGCGAGCGAGGAGTGATTTTGCCGAGACGACCGGGGGAGTGGGGGGGGGGGGGATTTAACTCCTGCCGTCCGGATTCGTCAGGACACCGTGTTCAGCTGAACCGTGCACTCTTTTCGTCTCCTGTTTGTTTTTTCGGTTGACATACAGCCGTTAGGCTTCGTGCTTCCCTCTATTTTCGCTCTGTTGTCACTACAGACGGTATCCTTTCAGCAACGCCCCGTGGTCCAACCTTGGGGGCAGCAATGTCGCACCCAAGAGATGTCGTCACAGAGGTAGAAAAAAAAAAACAAAAAAAGGGGGGGGGAATTGGAGAGAATGGCAGGACGGAGGAACAGAACAATTTGAATGTGAACAACATTCTTCTTCTTTAAGTGGCGACTTGTCTCCAACTGTGTCGTGGCCGTAGAGAACTATAAGTCCCTAAATGTTGGCAGGATGACATGAATTGTACCTGTCATAATTGTTACATCTCAGTTCTCTAGACTATAAGCAACATGGTCTGCTAAATACTGGGTACGAGTATATTACATCACCCTCTACCAAGGCTCAATTATATAATCAAAATAATGATACTTTGTGATCGTAGGGGTAATAGGATTCTGATTAATAATTTGGGGTACATCATTTGCGTCTGTATGTTGACATATATAAATTGGACCCCGATATATTTAGTTAATCATGCCAAAACTTGTTTCTTTAACAATCATATCCATTACTATAATGGTACCACACACGTGCACGTACATACGCGCGGCTCTGTGCTGTCGATGAAGGCAGGCGACGGCTTCAGTCCAAGATGGAGCCACGGGGCTTGAAAGCTCCTCCACTAAAATTGCAGTTATCGTTCCCCCTGAGCAATAACGTAAAGTGTGTGTGACTCATTCACCATGGTCTTGGAACACGTGTTGGACTCGTGACTGACATCTATTTATCTCCCGAAAGAGAGCTCTGAACTCATATAACCGATTTATGGGTAATATGACCTAAAAAACATAAACCCCCCTCCCACGAGAGTTGGAGTAACAACTCGCAGGGCAGCGATACTGAAATTATTTCAGCCCTGGGCGGGATTCGAACCCGGGCCGCCGCAATGGCCCTCGGGAACTCTACAACTGTATTTACCTAGTTGTATTTTGCGGGAAGGGGAGCTATGCTCGTGGTGTGTGTGTGTGTGTGTGTGTGCGTTTGTATTCACTTGGTCTTGGTCTTTGGATCACGTGTTGGACTCGTGATCGACAGCTATTTCCCTCCTGGAAGAGAGCTCAGAGCTCGTAGGTCCGATCTATGGGTAATGCTATGACCTTTCACACACACACACACCCAACTCCCCGCCCACGAGAGTCAGAGTAACGACCCGAAGCGCAGCAGTACCGAAACAATTTCGGCCCTGGGCAGGATTCGAACCAGGAGCTGCGGGCCACTTTCGTGGCAGCTCAGCTTCCTACCAACTACGCCACCGAGTCGTGTGTGTGTGTGTGTGTGTGTGTGTGTGTGTGTGTATTCACTTGGTCTTTTGGATCACGTGTTCGACTCGTGATCGACAGCTATTTCCCTCCTGGAAGAGAGCTCAGAGCTCGTAGGTCCGATCTATGGGTAATGCTATGACCTTTCACACACACACACCCCCAACTCCCCGCCCACGAGAGTCAGAGTAACGACCCGAAGCGCAGCTGTACCGAAATTAATTTCGGCCCTGGGCAGGATTCGAACCAAGCACTACGCGCACCACCATGCTAGTAGTTCATCGTTCTACCAACTGCGCCACTGTGTGTGTGTGTGTGTATGTGTGTGGATGAGTGAGCGTGTGTGGGTGTCAGAGAGTGCCTGTGTTAGATCAGTATGACCCACTGCACGCGAGTTCCGATCCCTCACTCAAGAGGGTAACAACTGTCGATCACGAGCCCATCACGTGATTCAGTCCGCTACATGCTGTCGGGCGTGGAGGGGGGCATTCGATGGTGAAATTTAAAACACGTAAGTTGCCGCGAGCGAAATAGTGCGCACTGATAATGAAAATTCATTGGTGGAGACCCATTGGCATCAGTCACAGCTAACCATTACACTCGTTGACGTTAACATCGTAATCAGGCGACATTTCTATGTGTTTACATAAACACCGCCCGTCGAGCGCCGTAGAAAATGGAAGCGTAGTGCAATCCCAAGATTATTCTAATTTACAGCTCTCATCAGAGAGAACGGCATATTGTTCAGGAGTAACTTAAAAAAATATTGGAAATTTGAGCCTTACCGACTGCCAATGAGAATAAAAAGGGGACCACCACTTTATTACCACTCCGGTGAGACATACTTCTAGAAAAGATGATGACATCATATCGGCGGATTTTGTGACGCGTGCACGTGTCGGAAATAATCAAATTTTCAAATGATAATATCAAATGCGTTTGGCCATGGGCAACGATGAGAGGGGTGGCTGCTGCCACAACAAATGAACCACTTCTGAATATCAGTGACAGAGATGAACATTAAATTCATCATTACCCATTCAACAGGGTGATGCTCTTTGTAAATTTGTTTTATTAAGTGAGTGAGTGAGAGAGAGAGAGAGAGAGAGAGAGAGAGAGAGAGAGAGAGAGAGAGAGGGGGGGGGGGGATTCAATGCCACGATTGTTCTACACACACACACACACACACACACACACACACACACACACACACACACACACACACACACACCCTGCAGGTGACGTGTATAATACCGGAGGAGAGTTTGGTGCAAACACAACACCGGTCACTCTTGACTATAATCAAATACAGTTCCTTTCGATTCCCACGCTATAATCAACTATAATTACTCATTATCATGGGAAACGTGAAATTGCCAGTAATACCTACCTGCAAGACATAACTACGGCTGCCCCCCCCACACCATTTCCCCCCACCTCACCTCGCTCGACTGGAAGGCAGCCTAAAACTCACAATTACGGGCGAAAATAATCTGACATTAATTTGCAGATTATTTTTCTTTTTCTACACAAGGAGTAGAATTTCGTCAATATCAACATTATTTTGCTTTTACTCTCATAAATGACCCGGGGCATCTATCAAAATGGTACAATTATCCGGATTGTCTGCTTTGAAACATTCTTCCTCGGCATCTCGGATGATCGTTTGTATTCTAGGAATATGCTAACTCCCTCGGGCTGTCTCAAATCATGTAACACATGCACACGAAGCTATCGTTGTATATAACGACCTTATATAATCTTAACATAAAGTCCAAAATAGCTGATAGGGTGTCGGTGCGAGGTCTCTTTGTGCCACATTTTCTCTTAAGCAGAAGTTCTTTTATGTCTCCTTCCACTGCAAGTTTCGGGGCAGCAGCTGCAGCTGCAGGCAGCCAGGCAGGCAGGATGGAAGACGCTTCCCATAAGGCCCCTTCGTCCGCAGGTAAGGGATGGGTAACAGATTAACAATACGCTCGGAAAGAAACTGTACCGTGTATATGTATATGTACATACATGTTATATATATATATATTTATATGTATATATATATATATATATATATATATATATATATATATATATATATAACACAAGAAACCCACAGTCGGAGAAAATAAACTTCGAATAAAAGAAGATTCTATATTTCGGCTACCAGTTGTAGCCCTCTTCAAGAAAGTACCTGAAGAAGGTTACCGTTGGTAGCCGAAATATAGAGTCTTCTTTCATTCGAAGTTTATTTTCTCCGACTGTGGGTTTCTTGTGTGTTATTTACAAATGTGCTACTACATTTCTCTTTAGAAATATTATATATATATATATATATTTATATACATATATATATGAATATATATATATATATATGTATATATAAGTATATATAAGTATATATATATATATATATATATATATATATATCAATGACTAAGGATATTTGTTAGCCCTTTTGGATATAAAGGAGTCTTATAACAGGGTAGACAGGAAGGCATTGTGGGAGGTATTGCAGATAATATATGGGACGGAGGGGGGGGGTGTCTGCAAAGGGCATTCAAGAACTTTTACACGGGTAGTAAAGCTTGCTGGGGATGGTGAGATTGAATGGTGTGAGATGAAGGTGGGGCTGCGCCAGGAGTGTGTTATTTCACCACGGCTGGCTGTTCAATATGTAGATGGATGGAGTAGTAAGGGAGGTGGTTGCGAGGATAAAGGTCAGGGGATTGGAGATGATGGGTAAAGAGACTGGAGGGAAGCGAGAGGTGTGCGCCAGTTGTTTGCTGATGACACTGGGCTTATGGCTGGGTCAGGGGAGGATAGTCTGCGGCAGCTAAGTGTCAGGGATTGGTTGTGAGGCATGTGATCGGGAGAGTTTGAGAGTAAATGTGGGCAAGAGCAAAGTGATGAGATGTACAATATTTGTGGGTGGCGGCAAACGGAAGGTAAGTATCAAGGGAGAAAGGTTAAAGTGGATAGTTTTTAAATGTTTAGAGTCGTATATGGCAGGGAATGGAGGAGGGATGGTGGAGGTCAACTTGGGGAGAATGAAAAGAGTCAACGGAAATAGACATATGGCTGCGCCTACGACAGAGACTTGGAATCTAAGGGAAGCAAAGGGGAGAGTTTTAAATGTGTTTGAGATGAAGTGCTCGAAAAGTAAGGTGGGCGTTTCGAAGCTGGAGATGGTAAGAAATGGGGAGGTGAGGACGAGAATGGGGGGTGGAAATGGGGCTAGTAGATAAGCTAGACGAAAGAACACTGGGATGGTTTGGGCGCATGAATGAATGAAGAAAGACTACCAAAACGGGTATAGAAGGCAGAGGTGGATGGAGTGAAACTGAGGGGTAGACCAAGAATGAGATGGGTGGATAGATGGGGTGAAGGGGGCCTTGAGTAAAAGGAAAAATGACTTTCGAAAAAGGAAAAGGCAAGAGATGGGTGCGAGACAAAAATAAACATAAAACTTAGGGGAGCGGTGCGGTATGGGAAATATATTCGAAATACAAATAAATCCGACAATTACCCCGGGACTCCAACCGGGGCTTTGCATGACGTTTGGCCAGAGCTCTACCGACTGAGCAGTTCAGTCGGTAGAGCTCTGGCCTAGCGTCAAGCGAGGCCTCGGTTCGAGTCCCGGGGTAACTGTCGGAATTGTTTGAGTTGACATTCCCCGTCAATGGCGATTCTCTTCATATATATGTATATATATATATGTATATATATGTATATGTATATATGTATATATATATATATGTATATATATGTATATGATAAATTGTTTAAGACAAATGAGAGAGTGATAGGTGGGGAAGGGTAAACGAAGATGGGCTAAGAATACATTTATTGTTCTTACGTTTCGGTTTCTCTGAGGAAGGTTATAATAACCGAAACGTAAGAACAATAAATGTATTCTTAGCCCATCTTCGTTTACCCTTCCCCACCTATCACTCTCTCATATATATATATATATATATATATATATATATATATATATATATATATATATATATATATATATATATATATCCTCGTACTAAGTCATATTCTCGATCACGCAACCTACCAGAATTCTATAGGTTTAATTATAATATTGGACTTCGTTCCAAATTCTTGTTTTCAATTATCAATGTTCTTATTTGATCTATCTATTTGAAATGAAAAGATAAATGAATAGAGAGTATTTCAAAAACCTGAAAATCTTATCTAAAAAATTATATATATATATATATAAATATATCCTATGCACCTGATCAAAATAACAGTAGGGTTAATACCACCAGTCCTAACAGTGCATATAGGTAAATTATCTTACGTCAAATAGAAAGTTCACGGCATTACATAATTATATACCTTTAATATACGCATAGAAATAGAACGCAAAATAAATCTCACATTGCTAGCTCATCTCCGTTTTCTATCGTGACAACAAACTACCAATTTTCTTTGTCACATTTCATAATGCGATAGCAGATGGTCCTTCTTGACTGTGGTCTGGTGTTATAGTGTTGGTCATAACAGTAACTATCACTATGGTGCCAGTTATGATGATGATGATGATGATAACGTCTCCAAAAAGTGTTTGGCATGGAAATGGTGTGGGACTGGTGTGTTAATAGGCATGCACTGTACCTTGTACTTGTGCATCTTGTACACGGATAAGAAAAACCCTGAATGTGCCTAATACGATGGTTGTGAAAGTTTACTCTAATATATATAATGGCATTACAGAAAATGTTGACACATGTAAGGGTAAATTTTGAACATTTGTTCATAAACTGAGACTTTTCTACGGAAATGTTTGAGAAATAACGACAGGAGGAAGGACGGCGCGCGGTTAGAACGACAGAGGAGTACACATTGTAATGACAATGGGTTTTTCTTTTACTGACCATGCTTTTAATACTTGTCGTACCTCAACATCACTACTATGTCAATTTACCCGCTTTGTACTCACTGTATTCTCCAAGATTACATTCTCTATAAAAAGTAATCAAATAGCCTAATATGTATGTGATGCTTGCCATCAGATGATTTACCTACAAATCGTTATACGGAACTGGGCTCCCCCCCCCCTCTCTCTCTCTTTCTAATCTCTTCTGATACAACCATGCTGACCACCACGCAACTGCTGCTGCTCTCCTTGGCCGCCACCATTGCGGCGACGACAAGAACCCCCCTTCCCCTCCCCCCCCCTGTGCGAGACGGTCTCCAAGGTTACTGGTCACTGCTGATCAAATATGTCGTCCCTCTCTCTCTCTCTCTCTCTTTCTTAAATTTAACTGAGGGGACACACTGGGGGTGCAATGGGGTAGCAATATCTCGCCCGCCCCCCTGCAACCAAATCCAGTGAGAGAGAGAGAGAGAGAGAGAGAGAGAGAGA
This sequence comes from Oratosquilla oratoria, assembly GCF_046742065.1. NCBI lineage: Eukaryota > Metazoa > Arthropoda > Malacostraca > Stomatopoda > Squillidae > Oratosquilla > Oratosquilla oratoria. The sequence goes on along the minus strand of NC_134794.1, from coordinate 656,857 downwards.
GAGAGAGAGAGAGTGTGTGTGTGTGTGTGTGTGTGTGTGTGTGTGTGTGTGTGTGTGTGTGTGTGTGTGTGTGTGTGTGTGTGTGTATTTGTGTGTGTGTGTGTGTGTGTGTGTGTGTGTGTGTGTGTGTGTGTGTGTGTGTGTGTGTGTGTGTGTGTGTGTGTGTGTGTGTGTGTGTGTGTAAAACGGGGAGTGTTTCTTGTCCGCCCCACCACGGCTGAATATAACCGCCTGTCAGGAAAAAAAATCTGGGATGAGATGCCGTCGGGCGATTTATATTCAGTCTTTTCTTCGGCAATACTCGGAGGCGTTTCCATGGTTGAGGAAAAGACGTCCCCCCCCCACCCCGCGCAAACAGCCTGGAACACAGAGGTGGTCAAGAAGATGGGAAGAACAGTGGCAGAACGGAGAAGCAGTGAAATATATATATATATATATATATATATATATATATATATATATATATATATAGAGAGAGAGAGAGAGAGCGAGAGAGAGAGAGAGAGAAAGAGAGAGAGACACATAAATAAGAAACAGCATTACTTTATGAGTGGTGACTAATATAAAATCGTAAAATGATAATTATACGTGACTCTGGTCCGTAGGGATGCCGTTCAAATGACCAACGTATCGAGCCTTTAGGGCTCACCGAGTGGAATATCGTCTGCGAAGGTGGGTTGGGGGTTGAGGGGGGGGTTGGATGAGCTCTGCGCCAAAGCTGCCCCCGCGAGGGTGGCAACACTGAAACGGTCCATCCACAAGACTACCTACTACTCTCCCATTCACGCCCGCGTTGCTTATTACGTCACGTCCAGGACCGAGGCCCCCATCCCCCGCCCCCATCCCTCGGCCCTCCAAACAAACGGGGCCTGGGGCCATCCCAGGGCCACACTCCTAATCCTCGTCCTCGTCCTCGTCCTCCTCTTCTTCGTCTTCTTGTTTTTGGAGACTTTCAGTTCGCAAGGTTGTGTGGGGGTAGGGGAGGGGAAGAAAGGATGAGAAGTGAGGGGAGGGGAGGGAGGGGGAGGGGGAAGAAGAGAAGTAAAGAATGGGGGCGAGAAGCGGTCAGAGTGACGAAGGTTGGGGGGACGGGAAGGGAGCTCAGGTGAGGCAAGGGGGAAAAGTGAAGAAAAGGAGGAGAGGAGAAGAGGAGGAGAGGAGAAGGGAGGGGATGGGAGGAGAGGAGAGTAGAGGGGAAGAGAGGGGAGGGGAGAAAGGAGTTCCAGGCGCCGGTCTGGGGTTACGGGGGGCGTATGAGGCGGGAGTTTTCCCTCATTACCGTTTAATGGGGCCCATTATTTGGGGGCAAGGAGGGCTAGACCGACGCCGTGATACGGCACCACTCGCTCCTCGACCGACCGAGCGCAGGAGAGGGGGGGGGGATTTATTCCACGGACACCCTTAACCCTTTACGCCACGATCACGCCCCCCACCCCACCTCACCCAACGCCCACCCTTCCTCTAGGGTGAATAAAATCGCCCGACGACAAAGGGCTGCTCATAGACGAACTACTAACACTATCCCCATTTTTTTTTCTCTTCAGGTCAGTAGTTATGTGATGCTCGTGATACTCGGGTGGGGGAAGGACGGCATCATTCCCCTTGCCTGGATGTGCAGATTTCCGTTGCCCCAAGTCTACAACGGTGAGTCTGGCGAGGGAAGGAACTACAGTGCACTCGATTCGTCCACGCGGGCCACAGCGAGCCTCATGCCGGACTGCGTCTTTGCAAGTTCTAAGGTCACCCAGGATCGAACTCGGGCCATGATGCAGAAAAAAGGCAAAAAATAATAAATTCTCTTTTCTACAATAAACCCATAGATAAGGCGAGCCTTCTACGCCTGCATAACCCTCATGGAGGAGATAAGGATCTGTCGGTCTTTAACTCCCGACCCCCGACCACCGAGATGAATCAAATCGTCCCAAGACATCCATTGACAAAAAAAAAGTCCTTCTGTCTGTCTGTCTGTCAGTAGACCTCGGATAAACCTGGAGGTTCTTCTCTCATCAATAAAAATGAAGTCCTTAGCCAGAAGAGAATCCTTAAAGGTGCCACATTCGGTGTCTGACGTCATGTAGGTCCCCGGCGCGGCGGGTATCTACAGTAAAAGTGACCGACCCTCCCAGAGGCGCCCGGTCCTCCCCAAGGTCCGCGCCTCCCCCAGAACAATAACCGAATTATTAAATGACTAAACTACTGAATTGTTTATTCAATGAATAACATAAATGAATGCATCCACAAGTATATAAATATGAGCATAACAATAAATGGATTCAAGGACGCAAACTGGACCACCTCATGATATTTCATCTCCTTGGCGACATAAAAGCAAAAGCAAAAAAAAAAAAAAAAAAAAAAAAAAAAAGCGGTGCAACGAGTAACTCGCTAGATCCCAGTTTCGCTGGCGGTCTGCTCTCGCCACCTCTTCCTTCTGGACGAAAATCTGCACGACCCAATTTCCACCTCTCCCTCCGACACCCACTCGTCTTCCCTCTTTTATCTCATTTCCTTGCGAATAAAGTCGTCCCGTCCCCGGCCCACTGACCGGACCAGAAAGAGTGCAGCAGCAGCAGCAGGACATTTCAGTAATAAAGAAAAATAACCACATAAAAATACTTAATCAAGCAGAATACATACGTATCCTATATCGTCTGCATAACTGTCTTACTACGTTTTGCGAATTTTCACCACAGTATTTACTATTTCGAAGATTACATTCTCAGCAGAGCCATACAAATGGATCCCCTTTCACACGAAAAGGAGAAAGAAACAGTTAACGAACACAAGACCACGTCAAACCGAACTCCAGTTAATCACAGGTTAAATATACACACACACACACACACATATATATATATATATATATATATATACAGTATATATGTATATATACAGTATATATTTATGTATACTGTATATACAGTATATATATATGTATATATACATATATATATATATATATATATATTAGAGATGAGGGGAAGGGCGGTGAGATACACACACACGTATATATATACTATATATATATATATATATATATATATATATATATATGTATATACATACATATATATATATATGTATGGATATATGTATACATATGTATATATCTGTATATATATATGTATGTACATATATATATATATATATTATATATGAGGGGAAGGGCGGTGAGATATATATATATATATATATATAAATATATATATATATACATATATATATATATATATATATATACATATATATATATATACATACATATACATATATATATATATATACATATATATACATATATACATAATTATAAAATGAAGAAACAAGGTATAGAATATATGACATAGTGAAGAGGGCATTCGGAGAGGTAGTGGAAGAAGCACACGTGACAGACGTTTGAACCGTCCTGGTAACCAATAAGTATGGGACAATTGCTCATAATTTATATTATAATTTAAATAATTTTGAAATTTCATGAGAAATACAACTATCTAATTTGTACAAACATTGATGAAGATTAACATTTATCCCCTTACTAGATTTGATCAAACTGCATTCAATTAAATTTCTTTCTGTTATGTTGTTGTTGTATGTGATGACTTTAGCGTTATCCCAGTCAACTGGGAGGTTAAAATGGTTCATGTGGTTGAATATACCGCTAGATTGGTACCCCTCTCTAACGTATTTCTTGTGTTGATTGATTCGTGTTGTGAGTGTTTTAGCAGTCTGACAAACATAAACTGATTACATGATTTACAAGGTATTTTGTACACACACCCTTTATCACTATTGACAGAATTATTTATGAGCAATTGTCTTACAGTGTTCTTATTGTTAAAAACTACATTAATGTTAAATTTACGTAATATATTTGGAATGTTTTGTAGGTTCTCTTGGTACGGTAGAATTAGCAAGTTATTCATATTGAAAGTTTGAGTTGACCTAAGGTTATAAAATGTCCTTTTAGCACGATTGTAAGCTGTGTCAAGAACATGTGTGGGGTATTGTAGCTTAGTACCAATGTCGTAAATACATCTTATTTCATCATCGATGTACTCTGGGCTGCAAATGCGTAGGGCCCTGAGGAACATCGACGAAAAAACAGATCTCTTTACGCCATCAGGGTGTGAGGAATAATAGTGTATATATCAACAAACATGGGTTGGTGTGCGATATGCACTAAACTTCAACTCACTTTCACGGCGGTAAATATTACAATCAAGGAAAGGCAAAATACCCTCACACTCTATCTCCACCGTGAACTTAATGGAACTGACCAAATTATTAAGTTTACATAAAAAATCATTTACATTATCTTGAATGGGCCACAGACATAGGATGTCATCAATGTACCGCATCCATGTTATGTTGGGGGGAATGATCTTACTTAAAATTTTAGTTTCAAAAAAATCCATATATAAATTACTCAATACGGGGGAGAGAGGATTACCCATGCTCTTGCCAAATTTCTGAGGATAAAATTTATCATTAAATTGGAATTTGCAATCTTTAACACAATTTGATCAGTTCAATTAAGGTGCCTGAAGGTAATGGTAAATCGTGCTTATTTAACTCTTCTTTTAGATAGATTAAAAGGTCATCCAAAGGAACTTTCGTAAACAAACTAACAATATCATAACTTACCAATTTAAATTCATAATCTGGTTTTACCTCACTTAGTTTGTTAATGAGGTCTAATGAGGTCTAAGTGAGGTAAAACCAGATTATGAATTTAAATTGGTAAGTTATGATATTGTTAGTTTGTTTACGAAAGTTCCTTTGGATGACCTTTTAATTTATCTAAAAGAAGAGTTAAATAAGCACGATGATGAGGATGATGAGGATGACGACGACGACGACGACAACGACCATGGTTACAATGACGAAGAGGACGATGGTAATGATGATGATGATGATGATGATGATGATGATGATGATGATGGCGACGACGACAACGACTATGGTTACAATGACGAAGAGGATGATGGTGATGATGATGATGATGATGACAACGACCATAATTACAATGACGAAGGGGATGGTGGTGATAATGGCGGCCATGAGGAAGGAGGATGACAGTGGCGACCGTGGTGCCTAAAAAAAGTTCTTGATGAAAGCGCCCGTGGTATCATCATCCAGCGTAGTTTCGCCGTTTGAGCCAGCAAGGCTGCCGGTCTCGGTGGTCCTCATGTTTGCACGACGAAGTACATGTCATGTCGACGGTGAAGTGTGATGACGTTTTGGCAGGCAGTAGTGATGAGCGCTGCTAGATCTTGAGGTGAGACTGACCCAATGGCGCTTGTGCTGGGCTGAACAGGTCTCTACTGTGGCGCTTTGAAGCGACGCACCAGTCCAGATGCGTTCCTCGTACGATCGAGACGACGAAGACGACGACGACGACGACGACGACGACAACGACAGATAATCAACTAGATAGAACATCATATCAGTAATGGTGGTGGCGGCGTCGGGAGGAGGAGAAAGAGGAGATGATGGAGGCAGTGGTGGAGATAAATGTGGAGGTGTGGCTGGTGGGAACGGTCGAGGGTGACGGTCGGAGGAGGAGGAGGAGGAAGGTGGCTGGCTGGAAGAAGAAGGGGGGGTAAGAGAACGGCGAGGAAAGGAGGAGGAGGAGAAGGAGAAGGAGGAGGAGGAGGTGGAGGAGGAGGAGGTTGCTGCGGAAGCGGTATCGGTGGGTGAGGCAGTGGGGGTCAAAGAGAGAAATGGAGGAGGAAGAGGAGGAGGAGTAGGAGAAAGAGGAGGGGGAGGAAGAGAAAAAGTAAAATGGGAAAAGAAGGACGAGAGCGAGGAGGAAGAAGAAAAAGAGAAGGAGGAGGAGGAGGAAGAGAAAAAGTAAAATGGGAAAAGGACGAGGGCGAAGAGAAAGAGGAGGCAGAGGAAAAGGAAGGGAAAAAAGAGAAGGAACAGAAAAAGAGAAAAATAAAGGGGGGAAAAAGAAGGACGAGAGCGAGGAGGAGGAGGAGGAGGAGGAAAAGGAGGAGAGGAGGTTAGTAGTGAACAGAAGATAAATGAGGATGTACAGAAAGAAAGACGGAGGCGAGGCCAGGCCAGGCCAGGCCAGGTGTCAAAAGAAAAAGAAAAAGAAAGAGAAAGAGGAGGAGGAGCATAGAAGAAAGCAGAGGAAAAGAACGAGAAGGAGAAAAGAAGGACGAGGGCGAGGAGGAGGAGGAGGAGAGGGAAATAGAAGAAACAAAGGAAAGTGAATACGAAGAAAGGGAGGAGGAATAAGAAGAAAAGAGGCGGTAGGAGGGCGAGGAGGAGGAGGAGGAGGAAGAAAGGAAGGGAGCGAGGGAAGGGAAAGGGAGAGGGAAGGAGGGAGGGAGGGAGGGAGGGAGGGAGGGAGGGAGTGGGAGTGGGTGGGGGGCGAGACAAGGCCCCGGTAATGATGATGACCTCCCTGATATTGATGACGACGACGACGACGACGACAACGACAATTGTGGTGCTCCAGCGGATATGATGATGATGATGATGATGATGATGATGATGATGATGATGATGATGATGATGATGATGATGATGATGATGATGATGATGATGATGATGATGATGATGATGATGATGATGATGATGATGATGATGATGATGATGATGATGGCAACGGCGGGATGATGGTGGTGGGGTGGTTGTGATTATAATGATGGTGTTGATGATGTGACTGTTGGAGGTAATGATGGTGACGATGATGATTAGGCTGGTGATGATGATGTGGGTGGTGGTGATGGTGTTGGTAATGATGTGGGAGTGACGATGGTGGTGATGATGATGAGGGTAGTGGTGACGATGATGATGATGATGATGATTATGATGATGGTGATGATGGTGGTGGTGGTGATGGGAGGAGGGAATGCCGGGCCTTCCGACTTCTTGAAATTGTCGTGCCCTCACCCACCCACCCCCATCCCCTGCGAGACGTTTCGGCCTCGTTCGTTCGTTCGTTCGTTCGTTCGTGTGGGTAGAGACCCTTTTAAATCCCCCGATAAATCAGTTATTCTGTTTTATAACATAATATCAAATGGCGTTTTTTGGTAATATGCTGCTTTTATTGTTACCTAAGAGAACACATAAACTTATTTGAAATGACAAAGTATACTTCTTCTTTTCCTGAGTATTTTAGCAGGTATTTATACACACATATTTACATAATTCAATTTAATTGAATATCGCCCATAAAGAATTTAATATTTCCCAACTAAGCGCCTGAAACTCGCTAGACGCAAGTTATAGCTATCATGAGACGAAATTAAGAAAATTACAATAAGAATATAATATTTAAGAATTATTTTGATCAAACATTCTAAACCAAAAGCACAGTTCATAAAAAAATCAATTTTATGCAAGATTTTATAATCAATGTTAAAGTTAGGAAAATTTTACATATCAATGAGAAATGCAAAAAAATATCTTGATATATAAAAAACTATAACCAGTATTATACTTGGGTAAAACTTTATATATCAATGAGGAATGTAAAAACAAATACATTGAGGTCAAGTTTCCCCACTGAGGTTGACCTCAGGTCAATAGTGACATGATCTCCGAAAAAGAAAAAGACGAATCCTTTTCTTCTGCGCGGAACAGAAAATACAAATAATTTTCCAACACATAATATATTTGGCTGACTGAAAAATTCCCTTGCAAAAACCAAAACATCTTTTCTTAGAAGTGACTTTTGTTTTTGAGACAACAGCTTTCTATATAACAAATTAATAGAATGGAAATTCTCATGATATTATGCTATGAAGCAAAATAACCAATTTATCAGACGTTTAAAAGTGTGTATATACATATATATATATTATATATATATATATATATATATATATATTATATATATATATATATATATACAAATTGATGAAGGTGGAAAAAGAAGTCACTCGGAAGTCACACCACGTTACAATTTCTGCATGCGCCTATATGGCTTAGAATTAAAGTGCATTGTGGTTGATAAAAATGTATCTCTAATCACTGGGACCCATTCAGTGTTGTACAAATACTTTCCCGCGTTCGTATACTTACCATATGTACTATCATAGTGGAGATGGGTTGAACGCAAACTTTCGTGTATGTGTATGAACTCGAGCATACAGATATATAAGAAAACTTGCGCTTAGCTTATATCTCTCTTGATGGTGTATTGGTTTAAGTCACTCGGCACTGGTAACGTTCTCGCCGCATAGGTTCGAGTCCTCGGGCGTACCACGTTACAATTTCTGCATGCGCCTATATGGCTTAGAATTAAAGTGCATTGTGGTTGATAAAAATGTATCTCTAATCACTGGGACCCATTCAGTGTTGTACAAATATTTTCCCGCGTTCGTATACTTACCATATGTACTATCATAGTGGAGATGGGTTGAACGCAAACTTTCGTGTATGTGTATGAACTCGAGCATACAGATATATATATATATATATATATATATATATATATATATATATACACACATTTATATATATACATATAAATAAAATATATACATACATATATATATGTATATATATATGAATAAAATATATACATATATACATTTATATATATATATATATATATATATATATATATATATATATATATATATATATATAAATGAGGCAAAAACATCCGGGGTCGACAATTTCATGAGGCCGAAACGTCCTCGCACGTGGTGGTGATGATGGTAGTGGTACTAGTGATGATGGTGGTGGTGATGATGATGATGATAATGATGACAATGATGATGGTGGTGATGATTATATTGGGATATATACTTCCAATATGAATATTTCAAGGGGCCAGTGTTCTCCAGCCATAATATCCGAAATGATGGTCACCAACATCATTAACTGGAATCTTCCGCCTGACCCCACTCCACATGATCACCAGGTCACTAACTGAGTAAGGGTAGGCGTCTTTGGTCCCTCCCCTGTTCCCCTTTCAGTAAGGGAGTAATAAGGATAACACCCTCTTCCTATTCTGTACTATTGAAGAGGACTGAAGTTTACAGTCGAAATACATTCACCGTTTCCAATCTTTTCTTCTGCTCCGACTGTGGCAGTAGATTTTATTCACAAATGCCTTCCTACATTTTTCATCAGTGATACACACACACAATTATATACATATATATATATATATATATATATTTATATGTATATATATATAGGTATATATATGTATATATATATATATGTATATGCGGAAAAACCACCAAGGAAAAAGAAAAACTGATGACCAAGCGCTTTCGTCTATTCAGACATCCTCAGGGTACATAGAAAAGAAAAAGTACACAAGAATATATACAAAGAGTATGAGGTCAGGGAAGGAACCAGGAGAGGTTGCGAGGATCTAATGTCAACCTGACCCGTTCGCGGCAGCGGACGTTTGGGCTACTACTTTTTTCACAATAAAATTGTCTAACTTATACATACCATGACTTAAATTTAAGTTATTGACAAATGTATCTTTGATCAGACTGGATTCTATTATATTTCTCGTCAAATATGACTTATCTTTAACAATTTCTTTAGCACCCTCCCAATTTATACAATGATTAAAATCCCTTAGGTGAATAAATAAGGCATTAGACATTTGCCCACTCTTGACGCTATACTGATGTTGTTTTAACCTTACTTTTAATTCTTTTCCAGTCTGACCAATATAGCATTTGTCGCAATTTTTACATGGAATTGAATATATACATCCTTCTTCCTTATATGGAGAGTTTTTAATTAAAAGACTTCTAACTGTATTGGAGTTCTTAAATGCTACTTGAATGTTGAAAGTCTTAAGAATATGTGGTAGTTTGACGAAATTCTCGTTGAAAGGCAGTACAAGTAGGTTCTTTACATTAAAAGTTTTACTAGCTTTTTCCTCGTAGAAAGATTTCTTAGCCGATTTATAAGAAATCTCCACGAGGTGCTTAGGATATTTTAATTTTGAAGCTATGTTAGATATTCTTAAGAGTTCATCATCCAAAAACTCCGGACTGCAAATTCTATGGGCTCTCAGAAACATTGATGACAACACTGACATCTTTGTCCTGCAATGATGAGACGAATAAAAATGTACGTATGAAAGAACATTGGTGGGTTTTCTATAGACATCAAATTTGAAGGACCTTTCCTTTCTGTAAATCATAACATCAAGGAAAGGTAAATGATCATTTTCTTCTATTTCCATGGTAAATTTAAAATTGGGAGGGTGCTAAAGAAATTGTTAAAGATAAGTCATATTTGACGAGAAATATAATAGAATCCAGTCTGATCAAAGATACATTTGTCAATAACTTAAATTTAAGTCATGGTATGTATAAGTTAGACAATTTTATTGTGAAAAAAGTAGTAGCCCAAACGTCCGCTGCCGCGAACGGGTCAGGTTGACATTAGATCCTCGCAACCTCTCCTGGTTCCTTCCCTGACCTCATACTCTTTGTATATATTCTTGTGTACTTTTTCTTTTCTATGTACCCTGAGGATGTCTGAATAGACGAAAGCGCTTGGTCATCAGTTTTTCTTTTTCCTTGGTGGTTTTTCCGCATATTTAGAATCACGAGTTTATGTGATTTCTCATGCATATATGTATATATATATATGTATATATTTATATATATGTATGTATATACATATATATATACATACGTATATATGTATGTATATATATATGTATATATGTATGTACATATATAATATATATGTATATATATAATATATATATATGTATATATATAATATATATATAATATATATATATATATATATATATATATATATATATATATATATACATGTATATCTGGTGGAGTTCTATTACAAGAAATTCAACTTTGTATGCAATAGCGTACTATAGTAAAAAGTTACAAGCCCACAAGAATTCCTACTCGACAATCAAAAAAAGGAAGACTTGCTCTTCTTGTTTCTTCCCTCAAACATGTTGAAGCTCATCCTGGCTCTTGAGCTCATCCTGTAAAGGTCTTTACAGATGACGACCCACTGAGCTCCTTACAGAAAACGAGAAATCAAAACCAACGATTAACTCTCTCAGGAACCTGGAAGGCTGCCACTTAGGACCTCGACGGCCATGACCAGAGTAATGAGGAGTGCTGAGGACGCGGAAGCAACGCCCCCGCCTCACTCTTCAACGGCGGCGACACCCCCCCTCCCCCCCGCCTACCACTACTTGGGCATCTGAATCGACGCCGCCAGGCTCTCCTTCGCTCCGAAGGTCAGGTACCTCCGTGAGTCCACGAAGGCGAGGTTAAATCTCCTCAGAGCCTTGACGAGACGACCCTGGCTGCCAGGTGTCGGGTACAAGGTCCTCCGGGTGTACTCGTATATCCAAGCCGAACGCTCGGTGGTGGGCTATGCCGCCGCTGTGGCTCTCGTCTCCCTCCGGCCCAGTTTCTGGGACAAGCAGCTCGAAGTCGTGCAAAACCAGGATCTCTGCACTCTGTCACTGCGGGCCCTCCATGGACCAGCGTGGTCAATCTTAGACAGGAGGCAGGAGTCACCTCATTTCGCCTAACGGGCGAATAGGCTTTCTTCGTGTCTTCTCGTGAAGCCCTCCCTCCTGAGTGCCCTACAAGCCGAGGGAAGGAGACCCCGCCCGTCACTCCTGGAAGGCCCATCCGGCAAATGCGATCCGCGCCTTTGAACAACTCCGGGAACTGGTTCGGCGACGTGCTCTAGGCGGCCCTCATCCAGGTTATGACCCTTTCCCCCGTGGCGATTTCTCTGCGCCAACTTCCTACCTCAGCGCAAGGAAGGCTGACTACGAGCTTGTCGCACTACTCAAGGGGTGCTAGTGACGTCATTCCGTCCGTGAAGACAACGAATGACTTGTACATAGTGACATCCAGCCAGCACTCACTGCGCCTTTTGGACCAGCATCATGGAAGGTCTGCAACATTTCACTGGATCCCCAGCCATGTCGGGATTCCAGAGAAGACTATTGCGGATCCTGCTGCCGCCGCCGCCAAGGCAGCGACGAGGTTCATAGGCAGGATGATCACACTGGCCCCTGTGGCACCCGCCATCACACCCGGATCAAGGGCGGCGTCACCGTCAAGACGGCCAGATTCACGTCCAGGCCCAACCACAGCAGCCAACTTCATACTTCGGGATCAGCGCTATGGCATTACCTCGTCACTAGGTAAAAGCCCGTCCACCTGCTTGCCTCCGGGCAGAAGGACGGAGTCTGCCGTCCACGGGATCCGCCTCCTAGGATATCGCAGTGGGTGACAATTGCTACGAGCGGGACGAGGCAGTAGTCACCAACGCTGCCCATTCTGTAGGAGCGAGGTGCAACTGTTACAGCCCCTCCACCACTACCTACTGTTAATTAAGAGTGTAGAGCCACGGCCATCCTTGGCCTCCGCCCGCCACTCACCTCCTGGGCGCGGCACCTCACCGTCTCCCCTTCCGAGGCACAACCCCCTCGGCTTCTTGGGGGCACACCCTTCCCCCTGGCGCCCCCTGAGGATACCCCTCCATCCCCCCACGCCCCAGTTCTCGAGATCAGGGTGCCCCCGTTCATAATAAGAGTGGCATCGCGTGGACAACAAAGCTGCAAGGTTGAGGTCCGAGCGGTACATCCAAGCAGGCACGCCCCGCAAAAAGAAGAAAAGATGATGATGGCAAAAACAATAACAATACAATAACGACAACATGAACAATAACAATAGCGACAAAAATAACGATAACAATAATAACGACAATAATAACAACAACGATAACAATAATCAAATCCAGCAATAACACTGGCTTTGTGCCTGCCCGTTGACTGAGCAGCGGCGGCGTCACCTGGCAAGGTGCAATGGCGGTGGTCCTGGCAGGCAGCAGACTTCCTTCCAAACGCATGCATGGCGGACGGAGGTCTTCCCCCGATCAAGTACAAAATTCTCCTCCACGTGTGACACACTGACTGACTGACTGACTGACTTACAGATACTTCTAAATAACAATATGGATGACGATGATGAGGATAGCGATGGTGATGCTGCTGCTGCTACTGATGATGATGACGATGTGATGATGATTATATTGGACTTCAGTGATAACATTGGACACGCATTAGATCGAGATAACACATGAAAGCTTAGTGGAAATAAAAACCGGGCACACATACAGTACAGCAATCCAATGGTGTGGGATGTCCAGCTCCTCGGAGTGATCGCTGGCGGGCAAAGAAGCCTGAGGATCTTGAAAAGGCAGCACTTCTGAAAAAAATACACACACCCATGCAGGCATGGACACACAAACACACACATACATATACAAATACATATACAAACACATGCATGCACACACGCACTCATACACATGCCTACATGCTTACACTAAAACACGCACGCGAGCACACGAACACGTGCATGCACACTCGCTCACACAACACATACAAAACAGCAATGAATACAGTCAGTAGAGCCGGCTCAAGTGGAGAGCGGCGTTCGAGCAGCTCGATATGCAAAGGAACCTAACGGACAAATAGAGGAGGAACGAAACAACAGCACCAGCTGGACCAAAGCGGACAACCCGACACGAACGAGGGAGCTCGAGTGGTCCAATCAGGGCGACCTCCTCACCGCCAGATGCAGCAGAAGGAAGAGGAGTCCCGTTCTCGCCGCCGCGCCACCCCGAGGGAAAAGGATAACGAGCCCCACTCTCCGTAGCTGGCAAAACCTCGGGCAGTCCTTGCGAACTCTGCCATCAACAAGCATTCCCCTCTCTCTCTCTCTCTCTCCATGTCCTTGTCCTCAGGAAGCTTCATTCTACTCAGACCCTTTCTTTTACTGATACCTACATAATACATGCATGACACACACACACACACATATATATATATATATATATATATATATATATATATATATATATAGTGTGTGTGTGTGTGTGTGTGTGTGTGTGTGTGTGTGTGTGTGTGTGTATCTTTTTTTCCAACAGATCTTGGTGAGTGAATAAAATGGAGGTGGGCTAGTCAGAGCAAATGAAAGTGCGCTTCACTGAACCTCGGGAGGAGGAGGAGGAGGAGGAGCTTCACGGCGGCCGCAAGGTTCCCCAAGCCGAATAAAATCGTCGGTTGTGAACCATAAAATAAAATCACAGACCTCATCGTGGAAGAGACCCTTTTTTCAAGTTTCAGGCGTTGAATATAGAGTTTACAAGGTTGCAAGGCGTCGACCCACAAGATTCATGAGAGGTTGACAGCCCTGCTGCGCGAAGACCACTGAGAGGGCATCGTTTGTCCCCGACACACGCGGGCAGTCGACTCAATGCCGACGGAAAGCACCGGGCCCTCTCTCTACGTGCGACACCTTTCGCCTTTTTTTTTTTTTTCCTCCCCCTCCCATACAGTTAGCGTGCGCCCATTCTCGTCCGCCAGGCCAGGGCAGCCAGGCAGCCAGCGCCTGGCGGACGAAGAGACAGACGACTCCCAAGACCCTTTCCTTCCTTGAAGAATACTGATCGGTAATTAATGCAGGAATGCAAAGATGACAATTCATATGATAATCACGACGTCGACGAGACAGCAAAATGAACTCATTACAATCTGCAACGATAATGACGGCAATAATTACACGAGGACAGTAATGACCCTTGGGACAGTACGAGCTGTGAGGAGGAGGAGGAGGAGGGGAGGAAGGGGGTGGAGGAGGGCAGGAGGAGGAGGAGGAGGAGGAGGAGGAGGAGGAGGAGGAGGAGGGGGAGGAGAGCTCGGCCGAGGATGAGGGCGAAGTGACCGCCACGTCCGTCTTCGGCGCCCTCAACTGAAGTGTCCCTCCCTGTCAACCTATTTGGTGTTTTCCATCGGCGGTGGCAGCAACTGTCCCCGGGGACAATGTCGAGTTACTGGAGACAAAGGAGATACCCGGGGGGGATACTAAAAGTGACCAGAACGTTCTTGTTCTTTTTAGAGACACTGCAGTCCCCAGCCACGTAAGAACGCTGCGTGACTTTGGTCCGTAGGAGGACGAAGGATGGATGGATGGAGAACTCTGGTTGATGCCGTTAGGTTCTATGCCCCTCCTTCTCCTGGTACAGGAAGGACCCAATGGCAGCGTCAGCTGATTAACAAAATGGTCTGGTGCTCGGCTAGAACAAATCGTGCATACAAACCGCCGTTCTCGACCCCCTAGGGCACTTATGTATAACTCGATTTGCATGGTTATTCTGTCAGTCGCCAGGTGATTTTATTCACCTGGGGAGTGGGGGGGGAGCCCTGGATTGCAACCTTTTTTTCTTACAACCATGGAAAAAGAAAAACAGGCGCTCACACACACAATTTTTCGTTTTTTTTTTCTGGATCCCTGCACATTTTTTTTTTTTTTTTTTTTCCAGGCATGTTGGTATTCGATCCCGGCCGATACCATCGGTGACGGAGCGATATCGGCGATAACATCGGAGGATCGTCAGATCTTCCCGGTCACAAACACAGAGCCCATCACACGTAAACCACATACAATCGATAACGTCGTGCAGACGGCTATAATAATATTTCCCTGTCTCTCTCTCTCTTTGCCATCAAACGATGTTATTCAACTAAGAGCAACCCCTTAAGAGCTTTTCCTGCAACCTCGCATACTTTGGTTTCCTCTCTGTGGACAACTTGGAGAATAATGTGGCCGCCCTTCTTGGCCTAAGGCCGGGAGGCGACTTCATTCAGCTGGCGGGGCTCAAAGGCCTTCGCGTCCTCGCTGGACCGTCTCCCTCGCTGTTACACACACGGCTTTATTCAGCCGGGAGGAGGCACAAATCCGTCCGTGCTGCCACGGGCGAACATCGCTTGGAGACAAGCACACACACACACACACACACACACACACACACACACACACACTCAATGACCACCGTGAACTACTTTTAAGACTTTGTTCTACCACCAAAGGGTTTTACAAAATAGTCCCAGCTTGGCAGCCAACACTACTACCACCCCTTCATCATCGCCACCTTATATGCCACACTTCATTTACCACTAACAACACCACAGCACCACCGACAGTTACATTAGCACCCGCAGTTGCATCATTATCACCACTGCCACTTCTATGAGCAGCACTTCCTCCACGAGCACCACCCTCGTTCACCTGCTCACCTTCCATGAGCACCAGCAGCAGTAGTACCACCACTACTGCTACCAACTATCACCTACGTTATTCCCACCACTTAAGCCAGAACCATCTCTTTTACTAATGTCGGTTCCTACAGCCAACATGGTCTTTTTCACCCTCGTTATCATCATCATCACCACTGCTGCCACCACCTCTAGCACCACCATCATCGCGAGTCACAAATGCAGCTACCACCCACCAGCTTTCTTGCCACCCATATTCACATCAGCCACCACCCCCATTCTTAACACCACTGCCACTATTACAAAGCACCACTGTTATCCACATTCCAGACACCACCACTTGTTCTCCCACGCCGCCACCACCACCATTTGCACTATCCAGTGTGGGGTGGGGGTGGGGTGCACAGCCGGACACCACCACCACCACGAAGGCTGTCGGCACCAGAACCTCCATTATCTTTATCGTCATTATCGTTAATCACCTGCATCATCATCATCATCATCATTCCCTGTAATCACTACCTTCATTATCATTATCGTTATCATCCATCTCCGCCACAATAACCCAAAGCAAAGTAATCACCCCCTGCTGCTATCGCCAGGCCCTCTGCCTCGTCCCCCCCCCTACTACCACTCCTCCTCGTCCCCTCACCACTCCCACTCCACAGCTGCTCATACTCCTCCCACCAATTTTTCTTCTTTTCCTTCACTCCCGTGTCAGCCTTGAGGGGGTCTCGCCCGACTGAGGTTCCCTCCTTCCGGACTAGATCTAACACCAAGCCGCCGCCCCCCGCCCCCGCCACCCTCTCCCCGTCCCCCACCCACCTCCGCTCCACAAAATCGCCGGGCATTAGCCCGAAAAAAGACAATAGATCATTATGATTCGCGTCCTATTTTTCCACACCATCATTCTTTCCAGACTCCTTCCACTACTGATGCCTTACAATTTGTGTGTGTGTGTGTGTGTATTTACCTAGTTGTATTTTACGGGAAGGGGAGCTATGCTCGTGGGGTCCCGTCTTCATATCTCATTTTATCTAAACTATTTTTAAATTCATGTATTGTTTTTCCGTGTGTTTGTGTGTGTGTGTGTGTGTGTGTGTGTGTGTGTGTGTGTGTGTGTGTGCAAGTGCACGCGAGCGCTTTGGACAAAGAGCTGGGATGCTACATGATCCACATCAACTCGAGTTCGCGAGGATCCTGAGTTGGCGAACCCCCCCCCCCCCGTACACCGGGTCAAAGCGGATAAAATGTCCATCACCGTATTGAAGAGGTGCCCCTTCCGACTAATGTGGTCCCCCCGCCCTCCCCCCATACAGCAAACAACAGCTGCATCCGAGTCTCCCCCCCCCGCGCCACACACACACACAGAGGGATCGCCCAACCCCTTCAATACCGTTACGCAGCGAAGACACTCTGGTCGCCAACAGCACCCGATTCTGTTCATCACCAGAGGGTGGGGGTGGGGGGGGTCCTTAGCATGAAAGAGGCGCTGTCGACCGGCACCCCTCTCAGGGCTAAGGTCAAACCCCCAACAGAATAGAATGGCCCGACGCCTTGCCCTAACAAAAACAACAAAAACAATTACATGCAAAGGTCAAGTAAGTGTATTTCATAAGCATAATGTGTAGACAGGCGATTTCATTCGGTCAAGAGAACATAAGAATGGGGGAGTCTGCAAGAGACCATAAGGCCTACATTAGGCAGTTGTCCATGGGCAGACTTTGGGCGACCCATCTGGGCCTTCTCCATTGCCCCCCCCCCCCACCGCCCCGCCCGCCTACCCCGTCCCGTCGCCCGACCCCCGACCTGAGCAAAATCGCCTCCGGTGGGTTGGTCTGAAGGAGTGTAGCAAAGGCCATTTTGTCTTGGACCGCTCTACGGTCTCCCCCGAGGTGACCCAAGCCAAGAGGTAGGTCACTGCGAGCCACAAAGCAGCGCCTGTCGATGACACCCGGGTCGAGTGCCACTGTCGTCGTCCCGGATGAGGGAAGGGGGTGGGGGGTGGGGGGTGTCATGCCACCACAGCGGCCATCGTCGTCGTCGTCGTCGTCCTTGTGGCGTCTCTCACCTGCCAGCAGCCAGCGACACTGCACGCACACACACACACACACACAGATGGAGAGAACGAGAAAGAGAAAGAGAGGACGAGTGAGAGTGAGAGAGAGAGAGAGAGAAAGAGAGAGAGAGAGAGCGTATACACGTACACATATGCGCGAAAAAAAATTGTTACCGTCGCATATTTCACCCTGGATATCTGTGGCTGTACCCAAGATCTAAGGAATAACAGGTCTAACCACTTCCGACCGAATTTCGAGGGAGTTGGCGCAGCGGGCCCGTGAACGTCACCTGGCTGTTCAAAGTGGGGTTCGCGGGTCCTATAGCTGTCAGTTGAAGCTGGTGCGTCGTTCGGGTATGTTGTTGCCTTCGCTCGCACCGCTCCACGCAATTAGTTATATTCTGACAAATATTATATAAAATATATATATAAATATATATAAAATATTATAGTTCCTGTCTATATATATGAATATATAATATATATGATAATATATATATATATATATATATGTATATAATATATAAAATATTATAGTTCCTGTCTTCCTTGGCGTTTCACAGTTTTCTTCAGTGTTTCACAAAGAGAAAACGGACCCAGCCTAATGACGTCAGAAGCTGCGCACAATAATTCAAACGGTCTGACCTTATTTATTTAGATCTTGGCTGTACCCATCCCTAAGGGCTTGAGGGAGCGAGCGAGCGAGAGAGAATGCATGCGTTACTGCCCCCACCCCTTTGAAAATGTGTGTGTGGTATGTGTAACTCACTCTTACCTCTTGTCCTCTCCATGTCCTGCTCTACAGACATTCTCCTTTTGCCCAGCCCCCCCCCCACCACCACCACCCGCATTCATCCATCTATCCCATTTTTGGTCGTCCCTTCAAGTTCACTCCACCCATTTCTGTCTCATCTTTTTTTCAATCTTTCACCACTGATTTTTCCACATGCTCAAACCATCATAATATATTTTCACCCATCCTATCTGAGAGCTCCTTTTTCCAACCCCGCTTTCCGCTTTCCCTCATTCCTCATCCTTGTAACCCCTAAAATACTCTATTTAAACTCCTCTTTTCTCCATCCTTTAAATTCCAAGCCTCAACCCTATTAGGTGTCGTAAGCGCAATCAGCCCTTCATATGGCCTTCTCTTTGCGCTCATCCCCAGATACCTATTTCTCATGAGTTTTCATTCCGCCAGACATTTATTTAATTCTCTTACTCTCTATTTTACCTCTACTCCCACTCCTCCATCCCTTACAGCATGTGACCCTAAATACTTAAAACATTTCACTCTCTCTAGTCTCTCTCCAACTACTATCCAGATTTACCTCCAACTCACTGCCACTTTGTTCATCTTGCACGTCTCAACACCTTACATTTGGCCATTTATTTTCAGCATTCTCTTCCCATATACTCTCCCAACCCAACCACTACCTACCTCAGACCCTCCTCTAACCCATCCCATCTCTACGGGCCCCTTAGGTTACTAGCAAGCACTGACCATCTCCAAACCCGTGCTTATCACCCTCACATTTACTTCCCATCCCGTCCCACCCATATACACGCTGAACAACCATGGTGACATGACACAACCCTGGTGGAGCCCCACCACCTCAAACCACTCATTCTCACTATTCCTTACCCTAACACAAGCTCTACCACCCGCGCAAATTTGTTTGAGTGTCCTTAACAAAAATTGACCTATCCCATGCACCTGCAATGTCTTCGACAATGCCTTCCTGTGGACCTTGTCATGGGCCTTCTCTAGATCCACAAAAGCTCAAAAGACATTCTTGCCTTTTGCCAAAAATATCTCGTATACAGTATATATCTTGTTATACAAAAAATATCCCCGCCTACTTTTCCTTCCCCAAAGCCACATTGTTCTTCCACAATTACTCCCCGGTTCTCTCTTTGTCCCCTCAATTAACACCCCATGCGCCTTTCCTACTGGACTTAACAGACTGATCCCACTAAAACAATTTAATTGACATTTTCCCCTTTTCTTTTGTAAAGCAGAACTATACAAACAGTCCTCTGGCACATTTCTCTCCCTTAGGCACCCCATTAAACAACCTCACAAGCCAATCCTCCCTTTGCCAAACACTCCAAATGACACTCAATTAATCCTGACGCCTTATATGCTTTCATCACTTTCAAAGTTCTTTGTATCTCCTTAACTCCTCCACTTTCATCAGTTCCTGGAAATATTCTACCCATCTTCATCTTACTGCCTTTACTTCCATTAACATTTTTCCATCAGCACCTCATACCTTTTCTTCTCTACCTGACTCACGCCCCCATTCTTTTCACTTTCTTCCAAAACATACATATTTTAAATATATATATATATATATATATATGTCAAACTCCGACCCCACTTTATATCTGCTCTCCTCTTTGCCTCTTATTTTGCGTTTTGCCTCTCCTCTCTACTTCCTGCACCTCACACATGCTTCCTTAATTTTACCATACAACCAATCTTCATAAATTCCCTTCTTCTCTTCCACCACGTCCTTCACCTTTCCTGTTCCTTTCTATCTCCTCATCCCACATATCATCTTTGCGCACTTTATCACTTCTTGAAAAATACCCATTTTTCTTCTGCTCCTATTTCCTCTTTATCCCTCACCACCTCTCACATTTCTCTCAGTTTCTCTTGACATTCTTTCTCTTAATCATTACCATTTAATTTGCGCTTTCTCATCCAGCTCCCTTTTTTCCTTCTCCGCTTTCCCTCCAGTTTCATCTTACCTTCAACCAAAAAATTCTGGCAATCCCAACTCTCCCCTGAAAACACGGACTTCCAGAATTCTTCCAATCCTCCCTCTGGGCACCACTACATAGTCAATTAATGCCCTTTCAACCATCCTTCCCTCCACCTACCTTTTCCATGTACACTATGCTTGGCTCTTAAGCACTGTGTTCGCTGTCATCAACTCCCTTTCTAAACATATCTCCAACATCATCTCTCCATTAAGACTCTTACCTGGCACCCCAAACCTCCCTACTATTCCATCTATTGGCTCATCCCCTACTCCAGCAATGAGACCCCCCAACACCACTAAACCATTACTTTCAAAACCCTCTACACACTCATCTAAATATATCCAAAAGGCCTTCCTTTCCTCTTTACTTTTCTCACCACCAGGACCGTATGCTTTCACGCAAGCCCACATCTCCCATCCCAATTTCACCTTCACCCACATTAACCTCGAAGAAACTTCCCCACACTCCACCACGCACTTTCCTTTCTCATCTCTTACCAGTAGTGCCACTCCTTTTCCTCGGCCCCTCATCACTCCCGTCGCCCTCCTCAGCACACCCATAAACTCAGAATTGCCTCTCTCTTTCAACTGAATTCCACTTAACGCAAACACATCCATCTTCATTTTCACAAACAAACCGGTAATTTCTTCCCTTTGACTCCCGTCCCTACCACAACCGCGCACATTTAGTGAACCAGTTCTTGGGGTTCTGACTGGAGTCCTCCCAGAACCTCTTGTGCCTCCTCCTGGACTTTTTGTAGGATAAACCTACAAAGACCAGGATCCCACCACTCTGTCCCACTTAGTCGCCATTTACGACACGCACGGGAAACGCGGTGGCTGAATCCCCGCCCCTTCGCCAGCATAAGGGGATCCAGAAGAATAGTTATAGAAGTAATAAAGGACAGCATCAAGGAGATAACATAAAAGAAGGGCAGTTGTAGTGCAAAAGTATCACCATTCCTTTAACAATAGAGATTCTTAAGCTCTGACCTAAACCAATGCGTGACTCTGGTCAACAGGAGCACCCACAACAGCCCCTAAAGTATTGGTTGCATGTAGCCACGCACTCAGTACCCGAGTACGGGCTACAAGAGCTACGGGCGCATAAACAAGACTGGAACGTAATAATAGAAAAGAAATGGGAAAACTACGCCTTCCTGCGACAACATGAATCTTACACAACAACAAAAATAACTGATAAAGGAAAGGTTAAGAAAAAAACTCAGCCTTTAAGGGTTACAACTCGGCTATTACAGCTCCCACCTCGCTCCCTAATAAAGCTAATTTCGTTATCTTGACACAAGGTACAACCATGCTAATTACAGACAACCACGTTTACAAAACAACCTACCTCCGACCACAAAACACGTTCCTTACCCCACGCCTCACATGACTCCCAAATCGATGACACTAAACAACAACGACAACGACCCCCTCAACAACAACCCCGAATCTAAGAAGGACCCAGTGCCTCCTGGAGCCAGTCGACAAGGAAGGATTCTCAATGCCAAAGCAGCACAATGGCACGGGGATCGATAGCCACAATGCGGTGCCGACAACGATGACGACAACGATACCGAGCAAGTTGGCGCGTAGTCCGTGTTGGCAGTGCCACCCACCCACCTCCCTCGGTCCGAGATCCTCAAACTGCCCACCAAGAAGGCACTCTCCTCCTCCTCCTCCTCCTCAGCTGAATGAAATCGTCCTGTGTCAGTGACCATCACAAAGCCTGTCTTCTCTCCCTCTCTCTCAAAGTAGACGACTCATCCTCTGCGGTTTGCGGCTCAAGAGTGGGTGGGCTGACTTGGGCACCCACAAGGACCCGATCCGCCCCTCGCACGCTTCCTCCTCGCAACCCTTGCTCCTCCCACCCCCCATCCTCCTCCCCATCACTCTTATCTTCTTACGTAAAACACCGGGATTGAGATCGTTCCTACAAAAATATGGGCCTGTGGGAGGGAAAGAAAAAGATATATATATATATATATATATATATATATATATATATATATATATATATATATATATATATATATATAGAGAGAGAGAGAGAGAGAGAGAGAGAGAGAGAGAGAGAGAGAGAGAGGAGAGAGATAGAGGGAGGGAGAAGTAGAAAGAGGGGAGAAAGAGTGAAAGAGACAACCGGCAACGGTTCGTCTCCTATTTTTTCCGCCAGCCGGTGACAAACTGAGCTTCCTACTCAAAACAACACCTGCATTATAGACTCAATATATAACGGTCCAGCGTTTCTTCCTGAAGAGATCTATGGGGGAAAGTCTGAAGACATATGCTTGCCGTGTGTGTGTGTGTGTGTGTGTGTGTGTGTGTGTGTGTGTGTGTGTGTGTGTGTGTGTGCGTGTGTGTGTGCGTGTGCGTGTAAACGCGACCCCGCCCGGCCCAGTATCCATAGCCGAATGGCCAATTACACTGTATACGGCACCGCGGGCGGTATACTGCTGGCGATGGGAAGCTATGATATACATTGCGAGCCCCAACACAACCATGAAACGTATATTGCATATCGTTACAGGGCAGCCACAATCATGTATATTGCATCGAGCGCAGCGCCAGACGATGCACGCACGCACGCGCACACGCACACACACAATAAGCGAACTTAAATCTAGGTGTGGCATGTAAAGAATAAGAGACAAGGCTCCATTTATAAAATAAGGTAAACACACACACACACGCACATACTCACACACACGAAACACTCCCTTCCGCAAAGACGACTTTCACACATGCATGCAGTGACATACAGACATGAAATTAGTGATCTCAATAAAAAGTAGTGCCCTGCACTCTCTGCATCTGCCTCGGCGCGTGGGGTCACAAGCAAAGAAAAGACGAGAGAAGGAGAGAAAACCAATTCCGCCCACCACGTAGTCGATGCCCGGAGTCCGTTTCTAGCCGAAGCAGTGATGGCATGCCGTCAGTACAGTTGGACGATTGAAGTTTCAGATGGACAGACAGCAGGACAGTATTTCTGCCGATTGTCTATTTTGTCTGGTTGTTTTGTTCCCCAATTTCAAGTACTTTTGTCCTTTTCGTTATCAGTAAATCACTTATTTTTTTCTCAGCCCTCGACCTCGCTATGAATCGAAAAGTCTGCTTTCCGTACGCTTTGCTCAACCATTTTTGTAAAAGATAGATCTGGAACTCGCAAAGAGGTGGAGGGAATTCACAGTCTTCCAAGGACAGAAACTTTATACAGAGAGGTATGGGAAGACGAGGGAAACCTGCAGAGGACTTCCGAGGAACCTTTGTTGTGGGGAGAGGAAGGACCCAACGGCGAGTGGGGTGCTCTCACTCTTCCTCACAACAAAGAGTCTCTCCCCATAAAAATGAAGTTACTCGACAGGGAAACAGGAAGGGCAGAACGAGCCAGCAGCCGGTCTAGTAAAGGCCCACAAATAAATACATCTTGGTTAATGACCCCACGGTGCAAAATCAACAACATGGTAGCCCAGGGGGAAGACACATTAAATGCAACAGATGCGCGAGGTAAACACACACACGCACACACTAATAAAAATCTAAATGTAAAAAAAAATAACTGAAGGAAAAAATAATGTAGAATAAATCATGATACAAGTTGAAAGCAAACATATGAAGAGTAGAAAATTTGTAGTGGTGTATGTGCCCCCAAAACAAAGTCCTGGACAGAAAGTGATAATTCCAAAATATTAGAAGATACAAAATATGAATTAACTAATATACTGAAGGACAGATGAAATACAGTAATTATGGGTGACTTTGATTAAAAAGAAATATGTTAGGAGGAAATGACAGTGAAGGGCGGAGAGGAACTCTGGGGTAACGTCCAGCTTGACATGACCATCGAATACACAATGACTCAGTGGATAAAGGAAAATACCAGATACAGAAGTAGTGAAGAACCATCAAGACTGGATTTAATACTTACGACAGAGCCTGAAATTTTCGATAAAATTTATTACAAAACTCCGATAGGAAAAAGTGACCATGTACTAATAGAATTTGAGTTGAAAGAGCAAATGGATATAAGCAGAAATGATAAACATAGAATAGGAAGACTAATGTACAACAAAACAAATTTTGAGAAACAAAAAATTCTTTACCAATGCGAACTGGGGAAAATTCCTAAATGAAGAAACAGGGATGGAAGAGAAATGGAATATATAAGTACGTACCACAAAAAAAAAAAGCTGGTACAACAAAATGTGTAGTGAGGCTAAGGAAAAAAGAGACAAAGCTTGGAAGAAATGGAAAAGAGACAACAAAACAAGCAAATGGCTAATGTACATCAAACTAAGAAATGATTATGTAAAAATACGTAGAGATGAAAAGAGAAACTATGAAAAAATAGAAAAATGCAAGGAAGAACTCAAACTATTTTACAGATATGTAAATGGCAAACTGAAGAACAAACAAGAAATGGAAAAACTGCACCAAGGTAAATATAAATATACAGAAGAACTGGAAATTACTGAAATTATGAACAACCACTTCAAATTAGTATTCACAATAGAAAACTCACATAACTGTGAGGAAATAGAGAGATATCCCCCTCAATGAAAGAAATAATTGTAACACAGAAGGAAATCAGCGACCAAATCAAAACCCTTGACGTCAGAAAATCACATGGTCCAGACGGAATTCCAAATTGGATACTGAAAGAATGCATGGAGGAATTAACAGATAAGATATACAATATAATTAAATTCTCACTTAAAGAAGGAAAAGTGCCACAGGACTGGAAGAATGCAAACATTGTACTGAATCATAAGGGAGGAAACAAGGAAGACCAATCAAATTAAAGACCGGTCTCCCTGATAAGCACTGTAGCAAAAATTTGCGAAAAGGTCATCAAAAATAGATGGGTTAAACATTTGGAAGAAAAAGACTATACTGAATCCAAATTAATTTGGATTCAGACAAGGAAGATCATGTACAACAAACTTGATCTGCTTCTACTCAAGATTATTAGACATAATACAAGAGAGAGATGGTTGGGCAGACTGTGCCTTTCTGGACCTACAAAAGGCATTTGATAAGGTACCACATAATAAACTAATAAGGAAGATAGAATCAATAGGTGGCATCAGAGGAAGATTATTGGAATGGATGAAAGACTTCCTGACTTGGAGGAAAATGAGAGTAGTAATTAGCAGATTGTGGAGTCGGAACACAAAACCTCCGACTCCGACTCCTCTATTTTTGGCACCACCGACTCCGACTCCTCTTCATGTAATTAACTGATTATGGCCTACATATTTTATAAAGCCTATACAACACACATATGCTCCAATCTTGAGTAGACTTATATCATTATAACTGGTTTATATCAAAGAATAAAGATATATGTTATGGTGTGGCTTTCCTATACTTGACCTCTTCATTAATACTTTATATGTGAAGTAGAGACAAAATTTTTGAAAGGATATTAAAGAAAACTGAGTAAAAAAAGCTTCTATAATATAAGACATTTGGCATAATATATATCTTTGCAAATAAGTGATAAGTACATTTCAGAAACAAGAATACTGTACTTTATAACAAAGGTTGAAATATAACCTTTGTAAAGGATATACAAACCTAATAATGAAAAAAATATATAGAATATTTTTTTACATACATAGTTTTGCAAATATTAAAAAAATGAAAATACTTTATAGAAGAAGTTTAGGCAAATGTCTTGAAAGGAAACAGTAAATATAGAGAAAATAAACCTTATTGATACGAGTACGGTACAAGGTCGAGTGTTACAGCTAAGCATGTATGATACTGAGAGGTATATGTATCATACTTTTTGGGTATCATTATCCTTCATATGTTTTCATACCATCTTTTGTCTTGATGTACTGAAATTACTGACACAAGTACCTCTTGGATTAAACATATTGGTACTGCTATGCGATTATTGCGATGGACATTACTCTGGTTCTAGAACCGATCTTATCGATACGAGTACAAAACAAGATACAGCTGAACATGTTTGAAACGTGAAACTTTTTTTAAATTTTAAATATCCTATTTTCAATAATTCATGGTTAAAAAGTATAGAGGGGAAAAGAAGGGGAAAGGAAAGAAGAGGTAGTATTATTGCGTTAGTCTACAGTTGAAATCATAATTATGACATATGAACAAAGACTGTCCAGATTAGAATTACCAACTCTGGAACAAAGAAGGGAAAGAGGAGACCTACTAACTATCTATAGAATTATGAAGGGAGTGAAAATCTTAGATAAGAATGATTTATTGAAATGGGACAATGGAAAAACAAGAGGACACGAAAAGAAAATAAAAAAAAGATAATTACAGAAGAGATATGAAAAAATAGCTTCCCACACAGAGTGATAGATACTTGGAACAAATTAGACAAAGAAACAGTGTGTGCAAACAAAGATTTTAAGAAAAAACTTGATGCTGAGAGATACAAAGACGGGTCACCACGAGCATAGCTCCCTTCCCGTATAATACAACTAGGTACTCAGGCACACACACATACCAACACGGGGCGCATGTATACACTCCCAAGCGCGGAGCATGTAGAGTACATACACACTAGCGCATGACGTAGGAACACATACACTCAAACACATACACGCGGCGCATGTATACATGCACGCACGCGTGCAGACATAAAAGCAGACGTAAACACACACGTTACGAACGCACGCACAGGCAGACACATAAGCAAACATGCACAAGCGCACACATGTACACACATTTACATACACACGTAAACACATGCATATACCCCCCCCACACACACACATGTACTCGCACAGGGCTCGATGGTGTGGTGGTATGGCGCTCGACCACTAATTCAGTGATCCAAGTCTTCCCCAGGGCTTAACATTTCTACATCGTTGCACTGCGAGCCGACACTCCAACTCTGGTCAGCAAGGACTTGTGTGTGTGTGTGTGTGTGTGTGTGTGTGTGTGTGTGTGTGTGTGTGTGCGTGTGTGTGTGTGTGTGTGTGTGTGTGTGTGTGTGTGTGTGTGTGAAGTTATAGTATTACCCAGAAACCGGGCCATACCTGAGCTTTGAACTCTCATTCAGGAGGGTAATAGATGTCGATTACGAGTTCAGCACATGATTGAAGACACACCCTATATATAATCGCCAACCAGAATAAAATTTGTGTTTTCTCCCCTCTCACCCCCACCCAACGACAATTCACCAGCGCTTCTATCCCGACGGATAGAGCTGTGCAACAACTTTTATCGAACAAGTCATTCAAGAGGAAGGAGATAGTAATCTGCACAGCTGTCCTCTGTTTTCTAATAAAGGAGGAGACCCACAATAATAATAATAAAAAAAGAGAAATAGAATCGATAGTGATTCCTCTTTCCACGAATCCAGGCTTCAAAACAAATACTCTAATTTCTTATCATCACGCACAACCATGACAAGTACAGGGTATATATATATATATATATATATATATATATATATATATATATATATATATATATATATATATATACATATATATATATATATATATACATATATATATATATATATATATATATATATATATATATATATATATATATATATCAAGCAGTGGACGCGGGGACCATGTCTTTATGCAAATGTATAAATACTCGTCAAGCGGGTCTAAGAGGTAAAAACAAGTGAAAGGTTCATCCCATGGGAGCCGGGACTGTCTTGTGCTTTTTGACAAATGTATGAATAATAATTGCGCAGCCGGTATCAGAAATGCTGTGGATCAAAGTGCAAAGTTCATTAACTAATGTGCGCCGAGACTATTGGGTTCACTTTATGTCAAATGAGGCAACTCCAATGAACGTAAAATGCGTAAACAAATAAACAAACACATAAATAAACAGAAATATCAATAATGATAAAACTATATATTTCAAACAAATACTATAATATACACATTACACCTTTCCGGCATTGCATGGGCTGCTAGGTGAAAACGTTACAGTTGTCCTTATGCACACACACATACACACACACACACATATGGTTTTAGGAGATTCATTCGAGAATACAAATACAGACTTGTCGTGACATTTTTAGTGAAGTACAGTTGTTGTTTTTTTACTACAAATGAAATAATGGAGATAACTACAAATGTAACGAGATTTCAAGGTTAGACATGATTTTCAGCGGCATTAGAAAATAAAATCTAGTTATTCGCTTCATCCTCCTCGACCAGCGTAACAGGGTCGTTACCAATGTTACATCCGTGACGTGTAACGCACTTGATAAAAACTCTTTCGCGACATGAGGCCCCCTGATAACAACCGCTCTCGCCCAGACCGAATCGCTCACGCAATGACAAGCGCCAAGGTCTGTTAATGCAATGGGCCCACGTGCACTCCCTTCTGCTACTGATGACTGCGCTCCTTAAATCTCTCCTTCTCCACCACCTCTGTGACTCCACCTCTTCGGTGCGATACTCACTACGCTGATAAAAACGCTGTTAAACCTACGTAGCTCCTCACATGCTGTAAAGTTTGCGTTGGAGGTACACATTAAACAATCTCACTAGCTAATTCACTATGACTGTTCCTCCCTTGGTCAGACACTCCACATGACATCCATCTAACTTTGGTGCTTTATTAGCTTTCATAACTTCCAATCTTCTTTGTATATCATCCTTCCTATAGTCCTACAAATTTCTTTTTCCAGCAGAGTCATTTTCCCTGAACCTCTTTCTGTGCCCCTCACGATTCCCTAGTTCTACTTTGCCACCAACCCTCTTACGCTCGGCTCTTCAGTTACACCAGCGCATTCAACTTTTCATTCAACCATTCGCTGCCTCTCTTTCTACTCCCTCCCATCCTCCTCGCCCCACATACCATTTTTGCCCACTTAAAGACTCCCTTCTTATCTAAACATACCAATTCTTCCTCTGTACCTATTACCCCTTTATTTCTCACCATTTCCCACACTTCTCCCGGCTTCTCTTGGGATTCTTTCTCTGTACTTTTCTCAATGAATCTGTGTACTCTCATCACTTCTGTACCTCAATCTCTTTTCCTACTCTGCTTTTCCTTTACTTTCAAGTTCCGTTCAACCAAATAATGATCTGACAATTCCGTGTTATCTTCCCAGAAAGTATTTACATCCAGAAATCCTCCAGTCCTCCCTTTGGGTACTACTACATAGTCCATTAATGCCCTCTCAACCACCCTTTCTCATATATACCTACACTCAGCTTTTTTTTTTTTTTTAAGTCTATGTTATCATCAACTCCCTTTCTATCTACACCTCTAATATATTTTCTCCACTATGGTTTTTACCTAACAACCCGAATCTCCCTAATACTCCATCTAGTGACTATCTCCCGCTCTGGCATTGATATCCATCAAAAGCACTACATCCACATTCCTCCCAAAAGCCTTTATGCATTACTTCATATATATTCCAAATAGCTTCCCCCTCATCTTAATTTGTATCACTATCAGGGTCCTATGCACAGTGCACACACAAAAGCCCACGTCTCCCATCCCAATTTCAACTTCGCCCACATTATCCCCGAGGAAGCCTCCCTCCACTTCACTATGCACTTTCCCACCTCACCACTTATCAGCAGAGCCATCTTTGCCTCCCTCATCACTCTTGACACCCTCCTTTCCATCACACTCTCAAACTCAAACTCGCCCTTTTCCTTCACCTCAGTTTCACTCAATGCTTAAACATTTATCTTCTTCCTCACAAGTCAACCAACATTTTCTTCCCTCTTAAATATAATTTGTACCACACCCACGCATATTCAATGACCAACCAACTCACACACAGTTTCTACTACTACTGAATAAGATGAGGGCTTCGCTCACAGCTAAGAGATTCCTGGTGTGGACTCGAACCCCTTATTTTTCCCTCCATACTTCAGTTGGCGTTAATGATTAAAAATAAATAAATAAAATAATCACACAAACAAACGAACAAATAAATGTCCTCAGAGGAGCGTTCCGGAATGAATAGTCCCATTGCAAAATCTCGAAGTCAAGTAGTGACATCACGAATTCCTGAGCCTCCTTCAGGAAGAAAAGAAAGGAGAGAGAGAGAGAGAGAGAGAGAGAGAGAGAGAGAGAGAGAGAGAGAGAGAGAGAGAGAGAGAGAGAGAGAGAGAGAGAGAGCGCAGCGGTGACCTCTTGCAGACAATACTTACACAGGGAGAAAGACAAGACATTTAAGAAGATCCAGTACTGCTTGATCTTTGAATTGTATGTTATAAGATACGCTTTCATTTAGATACGTGGGATTCTTTCTGTATCTCTCTTCACTCTTCCCATACTGAGTGGGTGTGTATACCACTAACGCCAGACGATCTTTCTTCCTCTTTCTCCCCTCCCGTTTAGGGTACTTTAGAGACCAGAGTCACACATTATCCTTTTATGATCGGAGATTGATCTCCACTCAAAATAGAACGCTGGTCACTTTTGACTTCTATCTCTTTGTTTTGCCGCCCACCCACCACCCCCGGCTCTCCTTAAATGTCTCCTTTATCATCTCTATGAATCCACCTTTCTTCAATGCAGTATTGTTCCCGAGGACAGAAGCATTGGTTACTGCTAACAGAATACCACCTCTGCAAACTCCCTTCCTTCCGCACTTTGGGGAGGACACTTGCTTGGTTCTGGCTGACGCCAAGCGACCCTGCATCCTCATCCTTAGGCGCCGCCGAGGGAGCAGGCGCCCCCTACCCACTCCCCTCCGGTGGAAGGAGCGCGTGTGGACCGACTGGGGACCCAAAGGTGGAGGGCGCGAGAGGGACCTCTACGGGCGTCCGGACTCTTCAGAGACTCAGGGTTGCCACAGGTCTCATGAACAGGTGGAAAGTTGGGTGTCGCTTGGAATGCGGGGCGGGGGGCATGAGGCAGGCATGAAGGACCCTGTGGCATGATCAAGGCGAGCAAAGGGCATGACGGGGAGAACAGAGGGAGTCATTAGGGCGAATGACGACGTGTAATGACGAGGCGAATGGCATCACCGTCTTCATCAACTCCGTCATTAGCGAGGCCTCGTCCGCCAAGCCCCGCCGCCTCGTCCGCCATTATCACCACCTTCGCTAGACCCCTCCCTTCCCTCCCCCCACCTTCCTCCTCCTCCTTCTCCTCCTCCGCTTCTTACTCATTCTCCTTCTTATTCTCCTCCTCTCCCTCTTCCCACCTTCCTCCTCCTCTTACAACTCCTTCTCCTTCTCCTCCTCTTCCCACCTTCCTCCTCCTCCGCTTCTTACTCCTCTTTCTTCTTCTCCTCCTCTTCACACCTTCCTCAAGTCCTCCCCTATTACTTTTATTTCGATTCCTCCTCCCATTTCTACTCATTCTCCTTCTTCTTTTACTCCTCCTCCTCCTCCTCTCCCTCTCCTGTTTCTCTTCCTACCAATCTTTCTCTCCCTTCCTCTTTCCATTCCCCTGCTCATCTTCCTTCTCTATTCCACCTACTTCTACCCCTTCCCCTCCTCTTCCTCCTAATACTCTCCCTCGTCCTTCCTCCTCCTCCTCCTCCTTCCTCTCCTCCACTCTCGTTCTCCTCCTCCTCGATCACAAAAAGAAACTGAAGCGTCACTCGAAGTGCTCGTACTCTCGTACATCGGGGGAGGGAGGGGGGAAGGAGGGAGGTTACACACATGCACACAGGCGCGCGCGCGCGCTCACGCAAACATTCACACCATCCTTTCTACGCAGCGACTCCCCTGCTCTGACTTATAATGACGGCCACCCACCCGAGAGAGTGGCTGGCTGGCTGGCTGGCTGGCTGGCTGGCTGCATCGTCGGCCGTCACGGGATAGTCCGGAGGTCCTGCCGCGAACCCTCTCCTGGACTGAACGACCGCCGACGGCACTGGGGAGGGAGACGTGAACAGCTGTGCTGATGACGTCAAAGGATCAAGAGCGACAACTGTGTGGACGATGACGACGGCGAGGAGGAGGAGAAGGAAATGATGGAAGGAAAGAAGAGGAGGATGGCAACAATCACAGTAACAAATTCCGTGGCGATAGGTAGGCTACGAGACCTCCACAACGCCCGGGGAGTTCGAGTCCAGAAAAAGTCATTGAGGAGGTTCCGCCGACGGTTACTTGTAAGCTCCCCAGAACATTGCCCCCCCCACCCCGGCGTTGGCCACACAACAAAGAAACCCGAGATGAACTCATGAATGTTTCTACGAAGATGTGGGACAGGAAGAAGCTCCCTCACAAAAAATAAATAAATAAATAAATAAATAAATAAATAAAATAATAATAAAAAATAATAAAAAAAATTCCACGATGACCAAATTTCAAAGACGACCTGTCACGTGACATCATGGCTCCAATAACAGATATAAACAAACGAAGGGCAAAGCAAACAAACGAAAAAAGAAAGAAAACTAAAATAAAGAAAGAAACAAAAAAGTTGATGGAAATATACGAACACACAAGTTTGGCCCGTCATCGCGTCCCCCAACCCCCCCTTCTTTCGTGTCCGACACTTCCCCTCACCGAACTCCCCGGTGCTGGCCCCCCCTCCCAATAATCTCCCCCCCCCACCCGACCCCCCATTAGTAGGCCGCCATATATCATCATTACTCAGCACGACTGACGACGAAGCAGGACGGCGCCTTTGGGGAAGAGGAGGGCGAGGGAGAGCTTGCTGTCGCCTGCACGTAGCATTTCCGATTCGCCAAATCTCATCTTCGCCAAATTCCCATTTCACCAATTCGTGTTTCGTCTAATGCCGATTTTGCTCACTTGTTCGGCCAGATTTCCATTCTGCCTGTTTTTTGTTTCCAAACTCCCTGTCCGAGCTTACATTAAACCAAAGGAAGTTTGGCGAAATACAGTTTGGCGGCACATCATTTGGCGAAATGGGAACCCATCCGTCTTCACACTCCCCAGGGACTGGAGCACACAGGCAAACTTTCTCGAAAACTGGCGAGGCAGGCAGTACTGGTGCTGCAGTCTACAGGCAACAACAACAACAACAGCAGCAGGAGGAGGAGGAGGAGGAGGAAGGACCACTTCCGGCCCCGTCACCTGAATAAAATCGATTGGCAGCAGCCACGCTAAATGTCTTAAGTCGTCAACATTAGTGAATGGTTTAATGATGAAGAGTAGTTTACAAAACTTAGACAAACACACAGTGTGTGTGTCCGTTGTTAGACTACTTCGACCGCTGGTTAGGTCCATAATTCACTCTTAAGGACTCTTACTGTCATCTGTATGGAGTGAGTGGGTGAGGGACACTACTGTAGTGCGCATGATACCTGTGTGGCGGCAGCACCGTCAGGGCTCTCAGGCGGGAAGCGGGCGCGTCCCCACTGAGCCAGCTGGGGCGCTCTGCACAACACTGTTGAGATACTCTGAGTAGTACAGGGTGTTCGACACACCTGTCTTATCACTCTTTAACAAAACGACATTTTTTTTCTTTCTATCGGCGTTGTTTCTAAAATGAGAAAAAAAAAGATTACCCAAAAAGACTCGGCTTAAAAAAGAT
>NC_134794.1:605000-617500 GCF_046742065.1 Oratosquilla oratoria | reverse complement strand
TACACTTGCTTTCTCCTGTATCCCCTTCCACCCGCACACACAATTATACATACATATATACATACATTTTATATATATATATATATATATATATATATATATATATATATATATATATAAATATATATATATATATATGTATAAAAGGAAGGTGGAAGAAGAAGACTCGGGTCTAGGACAGAGTTCATTCCTGACCGGTTTCGCGTAGATCTTCTTCAGACGAATGATACTCCTGGATGAAGTTCTAGGCGAAACCGGTCAGGAATAAACTCGGTCCTAGACCTCTGTCTTCTTCCACCTTCCTCAAGCCCGTCACAATGTCTCAACACACACACACACACACACACACACACATATATATATATATATATATATATATATATATATAGATATATATATATATATATACAAATATATACACTGAATGGTTCCCAGTGATCAATTAATATCTATTCCAACCACATATCATTTTTAATTCCGTACCATCGCAAACGAGACTGAGATTCGCTCGAAGGAGGCATCCGTGGAAATTGAAACATAGACGAGCCGAGGATTCGAACCCAGCTAATCCGTAACAAAGTTACGATAGCGTATTGCGTTGCGTTTCAATTTCCACGGATGCTTCCTTCGAGCGATTCTCAGTCTCGTTTGCGATGGTACGGAATTAAAAGTGTTATGTGGTTGGAAAATATATATATATATATATATATATATATATATATATATATATATATATATATACATATATATATATATGTATGTATGTACACACACATGTATGTATGTATTCAGGTTAGGTATGTACTCACACACATATACACACACAGGGTGTTGGTGATATTATTCGATCTAATCTTTCCGCGATAACATAAACAAAAGCTGCCACGATTTCTCTCTAGTCACACCTAACTTAACCCAGTCAAGGGTCTGTTTCACATTTGGTCCTCAAAGTTAGACAAGACGTTTTACCGAGATGAGAGAGGGGGGGGGGCTTTAGTCCGGAAAGGGGTCTCGCTCGATTGAGGCCCGTTTCACCCCCGAAGACCGCCCTCGGTGGAATCCAAAGGGCCTAAAGGGAAGGTCCCCGCATCGACAGCGAAGACTCTGCCGCCGCCGCCGCCGCCGCCGCGGGCCGCGTGGCGACCATGGCGGCGGCGGCTGCGGCGCGAGGAGCCCCCCCCCCCCCCAAGGACAGACCAAAGCGCAGACAAGCACACAAACAGATATACAAGGCTATACTGAGCCATAATCCCCCCCCCTCTTCCCACACTTTCCCCTCCCCTCCCGGCACTTACTTTATTTGTCAGAGGCGTGCGATTAGATAAGAGGAGGAATGGTATTGAAGCGAAGGAGAGAAGGTGACCTCGCAAACGTAAAAAAATTAAATAGAAAATAAACAAAAAAAAAAAAAAAAGAAGAAAGGGCAAGGCAGGCAGGACGAAAGTGATAGTGGGTGATGCATCTATCAATTGGTCATCAGCCCCTCCAGCCCTTTGTACCATAGGGCCCCGAAAAGGTGGAGTCACGGAGAAGGAGGAGGAGGAGGAGGAGGAAGTCTTAGTCAAGGAGGAAGAGAGAGAGAGAGAGCAGAAGAAGGGAGATTCAAAAGTTAAAAAAGTGAAGAGCATTCCTCTTTGAGTGGATACTAGTCTCCGACTATAACAGGAATGCCGCGTGACTCTGGTCCGTAGGGGTGTCGTTAAGTCCCTAAAACGTCACCTTAGGTGCTGCTGCATCAACTATACACGCCATACCCAATAGCAATGGTGGAGGAGGAGGGAGAAAGTAGGAGAAGGAAGGAAGGAAGAAAGGAAAAGGAAGAAGGGTCAGGGAAGAAAGGACGAGAGAGGGCTGGGGGAGTTGCTACTGGACGGAGTTAACTGACAGAGCAAAACAAGTTTGGGAGAAAACAGGGTAGGGTGGGGAGGGGAGAGAAAAAAAAAGACAATAAATATATAATATATATATATATATATATATATATATATATATATATATATATATATATATATATATATATATATATATGGTATGCAGACAAAATGCCGATGGACATAATGTCGACGGACATAATGTCAATGGACAAATTGTCGATGGACAAAGTGCCGACATTTGTTCAAGTAGGACAAAATGTCGACGGACATAATGTCGATGGACAAAATGTCGATGGACAAAGTGCCGGCATTTGTTTAAGTAGGACAAAATGTCGACGTACATGATGTCGAGAAATATGATGATAATAATAATAATAATAATAATAATAATAATAATAATAATAATAATAATAATAATAATGTTACGAGTCCAGTTTATAACCAAGAAGGAATGAAATAGCTTTGATGTGAATACGGGCACCGTAGAATTGTAGCATAAACAACCGGAATGACCAAACAGCCAGTTTACTAGTGTAGTGTAAACACCTGTGGAATGACCAGTAATGCATTCATCATAATGCAATTTTAAGCATTTATTCCTCCTGATTACGTATATGCTTTTTTTGAAGAGCTTCTTGGTTCCCTAACTGAAGAAATAGAATGTGTTCTCGACGAATTTCTGGCGTATTTTGAAGTTACATGGATAGGCGTAGTTCAACGTGGACGACGACGTAAACCCTGCTATGAAATCAAGCTATGGTCAGTTCATAGTCGTGTCGCAGATGACTTGCCACGCACGAATAATGCACTTGAAGGGTGGCATAATGCTTTTAACAGGAGAATGGTGATTAAGCATTCATCTGTAGAAAAATTGGTTAACAAACTGAAAAAAGAACAAGCAAATACAGAAATGTTGTTAGCGCAACTAACCAATGGGAGAGGAATCGGAAGGCAGAACCTAAAATATGTTAGAATCAATGAAAGATTGAAGAACCTGGTCACAAACTTTAATCCCAATCAAGGGATACAGTTTTTAAGAGCAGTTGCTCATAACTTGTAAAGCTTTTTAGAATTATGTTGTTTTTAATAGGTAAATTGTGCATTCATTATATCTTTTGTAACACTTTTTAATTGATTATATTGTTTTTAATAAATTTGTAGCTCTACAACTGAGCCATCTTGTGATTCATTAAAATCAATAGACTGTCAAGTTTGTTTATTTTGGAACTACCATTTTAACCTGTATTATTATGAATGAATGACAGGAAACATATAGGGAGAGAGGTATAAAATTGGTGGCAAAAATGGCTTAGTGCCTGCATTAACAACTGGCATCATCTCACTAAATAAATAACTAATAAAAGTCGTCGTCGACATTTTGTCCTACTTGAACAAATGTCGGCATTTTGTGCATCGACATTATGTCCGTCGACATTATGTCCATCGGCATTTTGACCTACAACCATATATATATATATATATATATATATATATATATATATATATATATATATATATATATATATATATATATATATATATATATATATATAAAGGAGAGAGAGAGAGAGAATGACAGGATTAGAATGATTTTCTAGAGTACATGATGGGGAGAGACAACAACAGTAATAGCAATAATACTAATAACATCAATAACAAAATGTGTCTGAATAAAATGTGACAAAAGAAAATCGATAAATTACTTCTTCATGAGGATCCCAAGAATATTAAACGAGGAAGATCAGACACGAGTATGTGAGGGAAGAGGATATGAAGACGGGGGGAATAGGAGGAAGAAGAAAGAGGACGAGGAGGAGGAGAAGGAGGGCGAGACGAGGAGGAGAAGGAGGACGAGACGAGGAGGTAAATGATGAGGACGAGGAGAAGGGGGAGGAGGACGAGGAGGAGGAGAACAAGGACGTGGAGGAGGAGGACGAGGAGGAGGAAGAGGAGGAGTTACATGGAGTTATGGGCGAACGAATAGCAAGACCTATTGGTCCTTACATGGTTGTTTCGGAGGTGGAGGAGGAGGAGGGGGAGGAGGAGAGGAAGGAGGAAGAAGAGAAGGAGGAAACTTAAAAGAAAGAGACGTCAGAGGAGAAGAAGGAAACGAAGGAGGTGCGGAAGGAGGAGCGGAAGGAGGAGGAAAGGGAGGAAGACTGGAAGGAAGAGAGGGAAGAGGAGAGAGTGGAAGGAGCAGAAGGAGAAGGAGGATGAGAATGGAAGAGGAAATTAGGGAGGAGAACATAAAAAGAGGTTAACAGGAAGAGGAAATAAGGCAAAGGTATGGAACAGATGAAAAAAAAGGGGGGGGGGGAATGAAGGATCTGACAGGAGTGCAACCGGTGGAGGGAGGAGGGGGAGTAAAGGGGGTGCTGAAGAGACCTTGGGAAGAAGAGGTAAAGAGAAGGACAGAGATGATAAGATGGACACGGGGAAAGAAAATAATGAAAAATAGACGAGACAAGGAAGATGGAGGCAGACACACACACACACACACACATACTGTATATATATATATATATATATATATATATATATATATATATATATATATACATACACACACACACACACACACACATATATATATGTATATATATATTATATATATATATATATTAATATGTATACATATATATACATATATATACATATATAAAATGTATACATATACACACACACACACACACACACACACATATATATATATATATATATATATATATATATATATATAGAGAGAGAGAGAGAGAGAGAGAGAGAGAGAGAGAGAGAGAGAGAGAGAGAGAGAGAACAGGAGAACGGGGGATGGAAGCTGCGGCGGCTGTGGCGGAAAGGGAGAGAGAGAGAGCCACGCAGCGGCGGCGGCGGTGGCGACCCTCCCCCAGGCCTAATCCCAACAAAGACCTCGAGTCCTGCTGCGCGCGCGCGCCAACGTGTGGTTCACCACCACGGTCTTGGACCACGTGTCGAACTCGTGATCGATATATATATATATATATATATATATATATATATATATATATATATATATATATATATATATATATATATATATGTATATATATATATGTATATATATATATATATATATATATATATATATATATACACATATATATATTACCCTCCCGGATGAGAGCTCAGCGCTCATATGTCCCCATCTGTGGTAATGCTGTGACTTTACACACACACACACACAACTCCTTGCCCAACAGAACTACAGTGTGTGTGTGTGTGTGTGTGTGTGTGTGTGTGTGTGTGTGTGTGTGTGTGTGTGTGTGTGTGTGTGTGCAGTATCTATAAAAGGTGATGTGAATGGGGTTCAGGTCACAAGTGAGGCTAACTCAGATAAATCGGCCAAATAAAGGAATAGTTTGCCTGATAACCGGTGGATATTGGGCAAATGGGCCGAACAAAACTGAAGAGCACTGGGTAACAGGAAGATCATAGACCCAAGAGAACAACGGTTAGGCGCTGCAAAGGATTGCACCCGGAACACGTTGGGCCGAAGGGAAAAGGAGCGGCGGCCCGAAAGGACAAAAAGAAAACGGGCTGAAAACGGACAATCTGAAACAGAGATAGACAGAGAAAAAATATCTATGTAAAGGAAAGACGGCAACCGCATCTTAAGGGATAATAATGAACGACGAAAATATAAAGATCTGAATATTGATCATGAGAACAGGACGGAGTGAGCACCAGAGGAAAATGGTTCCAAGCGCGACCAAAAAAGAGCGTTAGAAAGTGACAGAGGACTGGGCGTCACGAGAACTTGATAAAAGATCACTGGTTCGCCGAGCAAAGGTCAAAATGGCCGAAGACAAATATCAAGGAAATATTTGGACTCTGAAGAGGAGAGGTGGCGCCACAAATCTACAAAGTTCCAAAAGAACATCCGAGAGAGCACACAGGGCAACCCTTCCAGTGCTGCCCAGCCAGATAAAGGGACCGGACACACAAAGGCAGCAGGGAGGGATCCCGGATTCCACCTGGCGATCCGGAGGTGCGGTTCCTGGGCGGTGGGGGACAAGACCCCGGGTCAAGAAGAAACAAGTTCAACTAAGGCACGGACGGGGGTCCTGCTGGAACAAAAGGGCAGGTCGGGTTTTGGGAGGAGGGCACGCGGGAAAAATAACAAAATTATAGGGGATCAAAACAAGGACCGGAATAAGCAATGGACCTTGTAGGTAGGGACCCGAAAAAGCAAAGAGAGAGAGGGAATGAAAAGGTGTTCTATGTTCTGGTTCCATGGGATGGGCGGCGTTTGACCCAGTCGGGCAAGCGACCACCTTTCAACAGACACTACTGCAACAAAGTGCCCTTGCCGAGTGCGCTCGCATCAACACATATTTGCCCGACGACGCTACCATGTCCCTCTCAGGACCCGAACGGATTGCGGGTACACAGCTTCACGTTTGATGGCATCCGCGGCCGCCCGCCAGGCCATTTCATTCACCTCGGTCCCTGGGGGTCCCCTTACACACACCGGCTGGCACCCCTTTATTTTCCCCACTGGTTGTGGCCGAGGCTTGCCCCCCCCCCAATACCTCGCAGACTTTGTTTATGGTGAAGGCCAGGCGATTTTGTTCAGCGTCGAGGGCTTCTCCATTGAATCAAAACATCGTTTTATGGTCTCCAGAAAGCCAGTGACACTCACATGCCGGACCAACGGATTTCTTCGGGGATCAAGTGCCAGACCACGAGGTTGCACGAAGGCATTTGTGCGTTTGTTTCTCAGACAGTAGCTGCACCACGTGTGTATTAACCTCTAAATGTTATTTTGTGTCAATATAGTCGTATACTATGGGTTTCAACGTAACAATTCAGTCCCAAAAAACAGATGTTAGCTACCATTAGACTTTGAAACTTGTGGTATATCATTCAGACAGATCCACTGTATTTGTTTGTGTAACATGGTATCCAACTTCGATTTGAGTAAAATCGTTTGCCACCAGCCACACCAAAGTATCTAAAGATCGTCCTTGCAGTAGTAAAGTCGTTCACTGAGACAGCTTTCCCTTAATGCCATCATAGTATGGTGTTAATCAGAAAAAAATTCTAAGGATCGTTATCGTGTGCAAGGGTGTTTGTGTGTTTGCCTCTGTGTGTGTGTGTGTGAAATATATCTTTGTATACGTACTTTGATGGTGCAGGATGACGAGGACGGTGACGGGGAGGCAAGAAGGGGCCGAACTCCCGAGGGACTCGCCCTCGAGGTCGGGGATCCGAGGCCGGCGAAGGGCCCCCCGAGGGCGCCGAGGGCGTTCAGGAGTCCCTGGGCCGGGCGAGCGGGCTGCCCAAAGGGCGTCAGGGGCGGAGGCGCAGGTCGCATCATCCCCGCGGGGATGCCCGGGGGGTTGTTGGGCGAGGGGAACATGGGGATGTATGGCTGCGGCCTCCCGAGGAAGGCGTGGAGGGGCTCCCAGTACTCCCACTGGGGCGCCGAGATCTCCCCGGCCAGGAGCTGTCGCCGCATGCGGTTGTACAGCGCCTTCAGGTTGTTGAGCCTCTGGCGGGCCTCGTCGCCCGTCACGTCCTTCCGGCGGGTGAGGGCCCCGGCCAGGGCCGTCCAGATGGCCCGGTGGTTCTTCTTCTCGCTCGTGAACTTGGCCTGCCACTCGTCCGACGTGTACAGCTGAATCAGCTCCAGGGTTTCCTCGTAAGTCCAGTTGCGGGACCTCCCGCGCTCCCCGAAGAGCGCGGCGGCGGCGGCCGCCTCTTGAAGGTCACCCCAGGACGCCGCGCCCTGCGTCATCCAAGGCAGCCCAGCGCCTGGCGAATCGAGCCCGACGGGCCCGACACCGCTGCCTCCGACGCCGCCGCCAGCGCCGCCTCCGCCAGGTCCTCCGCTACCGTGAAGACCGTGCCCGTGCCCGTGGGAGTGAAGCCCCATCGGGCTCTGGCCGGGCATGACGTGGTGGGGAAGGAGGTTCCTGCTGGAGGCCTGCTGGGGAAGGCCACCCCCCATGCCGCCTCCACTTCCTCCTCCTGATCCTCCTCCTCCAGGAGGAGCTCCACTTTGTCCGACTCCTCCATGTCCTCCCCCACCATTCACTCCTCCACTGCCCTCTCCTCCTCCATCGCTGCTCCCTCCTCCTCCACCACCACCACCACCACCTCCTCCAACAGCACCACTACCTCCTCCTCCTCCTCCTCCTCCGCCGCCGCCGCCTCCAGCTCCTGTAGAAGTGATACTGACGGCGGGCGACCTGGTGACGTTGGGCAGGGGGAGCGAGACACCGCCGACCCCTCCGCCGCCGCCGCCGCCGCCGACGTGTCCGTGCATCATGCCGACGCCGACGCCGACGCCGTGGGGGCCCCCGCCCATAGGGCCCATGGGCCCGTGGTGGCCCGGGTTCATGGCGGCGGCCCCGGAGATGAGGCCCGCAAGACCCAGGAACCCGCGGCCGTTCATGGGGTCTCCGTTCATGGTCATGGGCTGTCAAGAAACACGGGAACGGAGAAAGAGAGCACCCGGGAGGGAGGGAGACAGAGAGAGAACACGCCCCCTTCCCCCTTCACTGGTGGCCGTGCACGAGATATAAACTGGGTTTCTTTTCCTTTTTCTAAGATGCTTTTATAAGTCCGTATGTATGATGTACACGTTGTGCTGCTAAGGCGGCGTTCGTGGTTACAATGGTGCGCGCAAATCACCGAAGAAATTCAAACGTTAATCCTCCCAAGGCACAAACACATACGAGGTCAAACGTTGCACAAGAGTGTAAACACACACACACGTACGTACGTACACACACGCGCACATGAAGGCACCTTGTGCTCTTCTCTGAGTATGGACAAGGTGCAGCTCCTCCTCCGCCAGCAGCAGCAGCAGCAACAGCAGCAGCAGCAGGAGGCGGCGTGGAAGGAGCGATCCGTAACGGGAAAAACGAGCAAGCACGCACGAGGAAGAACGCCACAAAGTCGCACGCCTTCTGCAGGAGTGGGAGCAGGAGAGCAGGAGGGCGCGAAGGGAGTGCGCGCGCGTGAGTTCGGTACCCAGGAGACGCAGCACGGTTGTGGCAGGCGACCAAAGTCCCACTTCAAAACACGTCGGCTAACTCGTCTGCGCCTGCGCACTGCGTCAAAACCGGCGGCACAAATGACGTACCCAACACCAAGACACGGTATATTCACCCTTGTGAAGGCTATTATCATTTGATGATCGTCAAGTAAGCGGGACCCCGATACTAGACCCCGAGCCCCGCTACAAACCCCCGCGATTATCATCATTACCATTATCATCATCATTACTTCGGCTCCGACCTGACGCAAATGGCCTTCGATAATGATGATCATCATCATTAAGTTGATGACGCATGGGAAATGATGATGATGATGGTGCCCGGTAATGATAGTTGATTTGGGAGTTCCATTTCTGTTACTGTAATGATAATAATATGTGGAACGCTGGAGCAATCACCCTCCCTCCCCCTCTCCCTCCCTCCCCCCCCCCGCGCCGCCTCCGCCAAGGAACATTTCATTCAGACTGGCGCTACACCGCGTCTACCAATACAATCAGGAATACAATTCTCGATACAATACGATAAGAAACGACAAATGGCGTCGCAATGCAAGAGTAGTTTTTGCAAGAAAGCATTGGCAGTGAAGGCGGCGGCGACGACATGAGTTAGACGACGCTCGCGTCTGTTGGCGGCAAAAGTAGGGGAAAACTGTAATACAACACAAATCACAAAATCATTCCGCTGCCAACTTCCAATCCTGACGTCGAGCCCCATTTTCTTCAACTTAGATTGATTTTTTCTTTTCCTTTGCCAGAGAGCCTTCTTTTTATTTTTTCCCACGTGAATAGATGAAAGGGAGAGAGAGAGGTGTGTTAGGTAAGAGTCGTCATGTACACACTTTGAGGCAAACACGAATGCAACAGATGAGAACATCTGCCTACGGTTCCCTTAAGCGACTCTACGTCACAGCAGTCGACGGATGAGCGAAATTGTAGCTTCGCGAAAAAGAAAGAAAGAATTGCATTAAAGGAAATACACATTTCTTCTTTTTTTCCGGAAAGGGGGAAGAAGAGACAGAGCGAGAGAAAAGAGAAAAACAGAGTCCAAATCCGGGGAGATTTAGATTTCTTGTCGAAGAAGACCACATGGTCCCAAGCACAAAGCGGTAGAAGACGACGACACGGCAGGCAGGAGAAGAACAATTTCACCTCTGTATTTGTCCATACTATATTAACGACATCACTCCGGCAGAAATGGAGCATAAGACGAACATCGAAATGGAATATCAAAAACAAAAGTAAATCAGCAGCACACGGCGGAAGT
The DNA here is from genome assembly GCF_046742065.1 of Oratosquilla oratoria. Classification (NCBI taxonomy): domain Eukaryota; kingdom Metazoa; phylum Arthropoda; class Malacostraca; order Stomatopoda; family Squillidae; genus Oratosquilla; species Oratosquilla oratoria. The sequence goes on along the minus strand of NC_134794.1, from coordinate 607,335 downwards.
CGACCCACTGGCGAAATACAGGGAGAGCATAATGAAAACACATTGAAACGTATTGGGAAGACGATGAAAAGTAATGAAAACACATAGGAAACGTGGCAACGTCGCTTATGATGGTAATGATGGTGATGTTGGGATGTGATGCCGCGCGGGGTGAGTAATGGCAGGATTGGGGGAGATAAGGAAGGGGGGGAAGGGGGAAGAGAAAGGGGGGTGGAAGGAGAGGGGGGGAGGCGACGGCCGAAGGTAGGGAGGGAGGGAGGGGAGCAGAAGGACGATGAGGGAAGGGAGAGAAAAATAGAAATGGTGGTCGGGGAGAGGGGAGATGACGATGGGAGAAAGATGGGGGAACGGGAGGACAGGGGCGAGAGACAAAGATACAAAGGAAGACAGAGAAGGACTACTGTGGTAGGAAGGGAGGGAGAGGATCTCGTAGACTTTATGAGACAAGGGAAAGAGGGGGAGAGGGCGAAAAACGAGAGAGGGACGAGAAAGAGAAGAAGAAAATGGGAAGGGGAGAAACCTAACGGGATGGGATGGAAGAGGGTGCGAGGCTGGAGACGAGGAGGAGGAGGAGGAGGAATGTGTAGCAGCAGAAGGGAGGGGGGGAGGAGGAGGAAGAATATAGATGAGGAAGAGAAGGTGGAGAGATTTGGTGGTGGTAGGAGGAGGGTTAAAAATAGAAGAGGATTAAGAAGTAAAGAAAGAAAGAAGATAAGGAGGAGAAAGGAAAAGGAGGAGGAGAGGTAAGACTATGAGTAAGAGGAGAAGGAAGAGGATGAGAAAGAGGACAAAGGAAAGGGCGATGAAGAGGGGGGGGGCCATGGTAAATGGAGGGTGGAGGAAGGGGACTCTGGCGGAAAATGAGAAATAGTGAGATAAATGGAGGGAACAGTAAAGGACAAGGATGGAGGCTGTGAGGGAAGGAGGGGGAAAATTCTTGTGGGGGGGGGGAAGAATGGATGGACGAGCAGCAGAGGAGGAAATCGACTCCCCCCACCCCATTTCAGGATTGGGGGGTTCAGCAGGGCTTTCCTGGGGGATCCTAGTCCTGGGGGGTCGCAGAATTTGGAGGGGGGAGGGGAGGGGGAACGCGATCCCGAAAATTATAGATATGATATGGCAGTACTACTTCAGGGTGTATGTGTGTGTGTGTGTGTGGAGGGGGGGGGAGGCGTATCACACGTATGTATGCTACGGGAGTCCTGGGTGACGAGTGGGGGCGAAGAGACGAAGAGGAAGACTCTCACTTGGGGTGAGGAGGACGACGTCGATGACCCCGGACTCCCATTGGGTGATAAGGACCACCGTGTGACTCAGCTGGTGGTGGTGACTCGTGAGGTGGTGACAGGGAGCGCCTAGCAAGACTCACGGCGACGACGCCAGGTGACTACTACTGAGGTGGGGGCGGGGCGGGGCGGGGCAGGGGGGTGTGGCAGTCTGGGTGACTTCAGCTGGTTGAGTTGGGGGGGGGGACTCGTCGGATGAGTCACACGTGCATGACCACCCACCCACCCACCCACCACTGGGTGGGTGGGTGGGATCAATGGGTGACACGCCAGGGTCGTCGTGTCTTGGAGAACGGACGGAGGAGATGAGGGGACGAAAGGGGGGAGGGGGGAGTAGATAGGGAGTGGAGGAAAAGGAGAGGAGGAGGAGGAGAAGGGCGGTGATGATGATGATGACGATGATGATGATGATGATGATGTAGATGAAGCCTGGAGGAGGAGAAGGGCGGTGATGATGATGATGACGATGATGATGACGATGATGATGATGATGATGATGATGATGTAGATGAAGCCTGGAGGAGGAGAAGGGCGGTGATGATGATGATGATGATGATGATGATGATGATGATGATGGATGATGATGATGATGATGCGGTGGAGATGAAGCGGGGGAGGAGGAGAAGGAGGAGGAGGAGGAGGAAGAGGAAAGAGAAGGATGATGATGATGATGAGGAGGAGGTAAGGAAGAGATGAGGAGCGGGTGAGAAAGCGAGGGGGAGGGGGGAGGGGGGAAGGGGGCAAACTAGTATGGAAGGGGAAGTGTGTGAAGGAAGAAGAAGTGAAACGAGAGGAAGAGGAGGAGGAGAAAGGGGGGTCGGGGGCGGGGGCAGACGACGGGAAAGAGAGAGTGCGAGGGAACAGGAAGATTGTGCAATCAACCAAAGTACGAAAAAGGGGAAAGAGAAAGAGAGAGAGAGAGAGAGAGAGAGAGAGAGAGAGAGAGAGAGAGAGAGAGAGAGAGAGAGAGAGAGAGAGAGGGAGAGAGGGGGGGACAGGAAGGACGAGGGAAAAAAGAACGGGAAGGGCGAGAGAGAAAGGACGGGAAG
>NC_134794.1:582500-595000 GCF_046742065.1 Oratosquilla oratoria | reverse complement strand
TAGTGATGGTGGCGGTGCTGGTGGTGGTTGTGTTGGAGGTGATGGTGGCGTAGGCGTTGGTGGAGATGACTGTGACGGATAGGGTGGTAATGTTGGTGGTAGTGGAGAGGGCTGGGATGGATGGTGGGAGTGTTCTCGTTCTTGTTGGTGGTGGTGGTTGTGGTGGTATAGGCGTTGTTGTTGGTGTTGATGGTGGGACTGTTGTTGGCGGTGGCGTCGGTGTTGGCGGCAGTGGTGATGGTGGCGACTGGCACCCCGTGGGGAGCGGTGCCAGAGGGAGGGAGGACAACCGGAGACCCTGGCCGTCCGTCGCTTGACGATGGCAAGACTGCCAACCAGCCACCAACACCACCCTCGTCGTCGTCGTGGTCGTCGTCGTCGTCAAAGGAAATCCTTTTCCCTTCAAAACGGTGACATCACCATACGCACTTCACGCACCTGAAGTGGTGGTGGCAAGCCAACCTCCTTCAAGGGGTCTCGGTCCGTCCGTGACGACTCCCTTCGGATAGAGGATCGCGCTCCCCCAACCCCCGATGCATAAAATCGCCTGAGGTTACCGCCCCTCCACCCACCCCATAAAAAAAGGAGGCGCCATCGCGCTGAAATGGGTGTAGAATAACGATCGCAATTATGAATAGAATTGATGTCTGTGCAATCGACGACGACCTCGGAGGAAGTCATAGCAATTACAATAATAATTATATTCTATAATGCCATGTGTACATAATGACAATCTTTTTCTTCACTTATTGATTAATCTATTCACACACACACACACACACACACCGTCGCAAGTCTCCATGGTTCCTCCGAGTAACAAGCTCCCATGCACACACCCTTCCCTCCTTACCACTCCAAACCACTCTCGACAGGTCCGATCCAGTTGCCCCTTCAGCCAGGAGTTCCGTGGGCGTCCGTCCCCTTCGTCTCCTCCTCCATCGAGGGTTCCTGTCTCTCTCTCTCTCTCTTCTAGAGGAGACAGGAACCCTCCCTGTGACTCTGAGTGGGATCCACGTCAGGGAGACGCGAGGCCGCACGATGCCCACAGAGCCGGAGTAGACGTACACGAACGAGCTGGACTAGTCTGAGTCCCACAATGCAGTCTCTGGTTTGATACGAAGTCCATGATTCTCCCAAGGCACTTAGCACCAAAGATATCGAGACGCCTCTTCAAGTCAGCATTCAAGGTCCAGGTCTCACAGCCGTACAGCAAGATATGGAGAACGTGTGACTTGGAGACTCGAATCTCAGTCCTTCTGATTGAGAGTCCATAATACCATGGTCTATGCCCCCCACCGCTGCCACCATTTTGTGTTGGATGGTATGGCGTGGCAAATAAGACATTTGGTTTAGTTTTTCTATATATTTCCAACGTAAGTTTTCAAACACTTTGTATAATCACATATATGTTCTTACACAACTGTAACCACACCAAAACACCAACACAAGTTAGTTCGTAAGCCCTAGGTCAACATCCTCTCTCTCTGACTGGTTCTGTTTCTGGTCCTGTTTTTCTTCCTCTCTCTGGTCTGACCTACGATTAGACTCACTGAGTTACCTATTTCTATATGTTCTATTCTTTCTATTTCCTAATTAACATTCTATTTTGTCACCAATGTCTTTATGATAATATGAACTATGATGCTTTATTTCTGATTAGTTTATCTGACCTTTGGTATACTTTAAACTTAATTCCATTCTAATTTCTGATTTTGGCATTCTGAGTTTTGCGTTTCCTTTATTTGTTTTTCTTCTACATTTCGAGTGATTAGCCTAACCTGTCATCAGTCCTGATATAAGTTGTTTCTTCACACACTTCTTATCTTCTGGGACCCGTATTTCCGAGTGCGTGGCTAATCTATTTTTCCTACACTAGCATACAGTGCAATACAATATACTACAATGTAATAAAATATTAGTACCTCCAGACATGATCCGTCACTGTCCTGCATACACAACCAAGGTATGTAAAGCTTTCCAAGACCTCAGTGTCTTCGCCACATGCATGGACTGACTGAACTGTGTCATCCAGTGATCCCCCAAACGCCTGGAACTTGGTCTTGGTCCAGGGGACCTCAAGTCCAGGCGGTCTCGCCTCCCTGTGTTCCAGTGACTCCGCAAGAAGGACAGCTTCATCAGCAAACACTGGGTGTTGCCAATAGATGCTCCGCAACGACAATGGTCAACAACTCTGGCTAATATCCAGTCTATGCAAGTCTTGAAAAGTGTTGGGACGAGGACACACCTATGCCTCACTCCTGAATTAACAGAAAAGAAGCTGGACACACCTCCTCCATACTATACAGCACTCTCTGTCCCAGAGTAAGCCAGATTGATCAAGTCAATAATCCTCGCAGGAATCTTTTGGATCCGCATAAGATTGCAGAGCACCCCGCGATGTACAGAGCCGAACTCCTTGAGGCCAACGTAAGCTAGCTGCAAGAACCCCTGTTGAGAATCACGTCGGCGCTCCGCAAGAGTACGAAGCGCTAGGACCCGAACAGTTGTTGACTTACCTGGCGTGAACCCAGACTGTTCAGGCCTCTGAAACTTTGGCAGATGTGAACGAACCCGGGCCAGCAATAGATGGATGTGCAAGCACCTTACTTGGCACACTGAACAGTGTGATGCCGCAGTAGTTGTTCCAGTCCTGGCGGTCCCCTTTCCCCTTCCAGATGGGGACGATCAGGTGGCCAATTTGCCTGTCAGAGGGAATGGTACCAGACACCCAGAGGGCAGACATATACAAACTCTGTATGGCGCTTTTGGGTCTAATGACTAAATGCTATTTTTCTTATTTTATCATTTCATTCTAGCTAATACCATTTGGTTTCATTCAGCTTAGGATCAAGACCCGCCGCGGATCAGTCGAGGAACCCCCCCCCCCTGTGGCCAAGGGGTCACTTCCTCGGCTGCAAAATTTGTAATCGATTCTAATCAATTATAATTACAATCTCCATGTTTCGGAGGCGGCGGCGGCGGCGGCGGTGTGAGTCGCAATTGTAGTCATGGTGATGTAGTACTGGTGTTGACGACAGTGGCAGTGTTGATGGCCATTAGTGATGTGAGAGGCTAGTGTTGGTAATGGTGTTTGGCTGGAGGCTGATGTAGTGGTGGCAGCGATTGTGGTCGCAATGGCAGGGGTGCTGCTGCTGCTGCTACTGGTGGTGGTGGTAGTGGAGGCGGCTGTGATGATAGTGATGATGATGATGATGATAATGGTGTTGGTGATGGTGGTAGTGTTGTTTGTACAAGTGACAGGGGTGGTGCTGGTGATGATATTTTAGTGGGGACCATCGTTGTGGTGTAGGTGCTGGTACCAATGGTGTCGTTGGACGTGGGAAGGACAAATAATTCAAAGAACTAAACTCTCATGCGGGGAGGAGGATGGAAAAAGGAGAGATGAGAAGGATGGAGAGAGAGAGGAAAAAAAAAAAAAACGACCAAGGAAATGGAGACTGAGAGAGAGCATTTGCTTCGCTAGGCGACACTTCCCTACGACCTGAAGTCACCTTTGCCCTACGTGTCTGGATAGCTAGGACAAATGGCCATCATGAGGAGCCACTACGAGGTGGGCAATGCTAACAAAAGTAAAGGCAAAAGAGAGAAGGAAGCGTCATGAAAACTATATGAAAAAAAAAAGATGACTACGAAATAAAATGTGGAGGTCTACGGACTGAGGAACAACCTATTGGGCTGAAAACGGAATAAAAACAGGAAACAGGAAACGACAAAATGAACAACAGTCAACGAATTGTATCAAAATAGGGCCGGCAGAATATATATCTTTATAGTGTGTATGCTCTGTGTGTGTGTTTGTGTATGCTCTGTGTGTGTGTGTGTGTGATTCACCACCACAGTCCTGGGTTACGTGTTGGAATCGTGATCGACATCTATTACCGCCCGGATGAGAGCTCACACATGGTTGGAGTGCCGGCTCGGAGTGCAGCTATAGTATTTCTATTTTATCATTATTTTTCCCCCAGCCCTGGGCGGGACTCGAATTCAGACCGCTCAATTAGCGGTCGAGAACGGTATCACTGCATTATCAAATCGGTGTGTTTTTGTGCGTGTGTATGTATTCACCTTGGTCTTTTTGGATCACGTGTTGGACTCGTGATTGACAGCTATTTCCCTCCGGAAGAGAGCTCAGAGCTCGTATGACCGATCTATGGGTAATGCTATGACCTTTCACACACACACACAACTTCCCGCCCACGAGAGTCAGAGTAACAACCCGAAGCGCAGCGATACCGAAATAATTTCGGCCCTGGGCAGGATTCGAACCAGGTACTCCGAGCACCACCGTACTTCCCAGTCCGGTGCTCTAGCAACCGCGCCACCGAGCCGTGTATGTGTGTGCGTGTGCATGTGCATGTACGTGCATGTGTGTGCATGAGTGTACTTGTGCGTGCACGCATGTATATGAGTGTGTGTGTGTGTGTGTGTGTGTGTGTGTGTGTGTGTGTGTGTGTGTGTCCGCGCGCGTGAGGTTCTATGCATGCCCGTGCAAGTTGCTTGCCTGGCTGCCTAAAGAGGCGAATTTTTCCCAAGTGGTCGGTTGGATGATTAAGATGACGATCACGATATTACCTATAATGTTATTACTCTTGACGACGACGACGACGACGACAACAACTTTGGTGGCGACGGGGCTCTCTCTGGTTACACCAGGCAGGGACATCTGTGCTGCCGACGACAGACACAGACGACAGAGGAAGAAAGAGCAAACGGGCCAACGACAGCAGACGACGTGACGTCATCGTACTTAAAAAAAAAAGAATAAAATAAAAAACGAAAAACTTCGCCTGCAGTGATTACGTTAATAATATTGGAACCAACGATGTTGACGACGACGACGACGACGACGACGACGACGACGACGACGTTGGAGACGTCCGGCCATTGCCTGCGATGTGGACGATAACCAGTCTAACAATGATGATAATAGTGATAACGCTGGCATGGCTGATAACACCGACGATAAAAGCCAGGCAGCGCAGGGCAAAGCCTGCCATCATGATAACGGTAATTGTCATTATAACAATGGAAAGCGACCAACAATCGCGGGGTGAGGGGTGAGGCGCCACGGGGTGAGCGGGGAGGAGGGAGTGTGAGGTGGGGTGTCAAGTGTAGTGGAGTACACGGAATATAGTGTAGAGCCTTGGACTCCCAACCAAAGATGTGGAGTTTTGGTCTCTTTGCTCTCTGGGAGCTTACACTTGTAACAGCGACATGACGTCATCCATCTGGGCAGGGTGCGTTGGGAAAGGGGAGGCGCGACACACACACACACACACACACACACTATAGTCACCCAGTACCAAAAAGAATAGAAGGAAAATTGAAAGAATCCAAAGAGCAACTACGAAGATGGCCCCCACACTTTCAGAACTGCCATACGAAGAGAGACTGTCAAAACTAGAGTTGCCGACCCCCCTGGAACAAAGAGAAAGAGGAGACTTACTGACCATCTATAGGATCATGGGAGGTACAGAAGTCCTTGATAGAGAAGACTTACCAAACTGGGATACGAGATAAACAAGGGGATATGTAAGGAAGCTCAAAAAGGACAGTTATAGAAGAGACCTGAAAAAGAACAGCTTTCCCCCACAGAGTGGTGGATGTCCATGGAACAAACTGGACGAAACGATAGTGTGTGCAAAAACCATACACGAATTTAAGAACAATTTAGACACTGCGAAATACAGAGACGGGAAACTATGAACGTAGCTTCCCTTCCCGTAAGATACAACTAGGTAAATACCCCCCCTCCCCCAAGCTGAAAAGCACCACAACACGGCTAGCTGGCACCCCGCTCTGTTGGGCACGGAGTTCGGTGTGTGTGCGTGTCATGTAAAGTCACAGCCTTACCTATAGATCGGGTTATCTACGACCTCTGACCTCTCATCTGAAAGGGTAATAGCTGTCGATCACGAATCCAACACGTGATCTAGGACCATGGTGAATCTTTCTCTCACACACACACATACACTTCTAGCTACAACTGAGGAATTTAACTGAGTTTCTTCACCCTGTCCAATGGCGACAAGATAAGCAATGGTACAAGGTACATATGCAGACAGAAAAAGAGAAGACGGGGAGAAAGCCCTTGGGGCTCCGTCAAAATATCATAATTCCCACATCATGGAACACAACCTTGTTTCATCTATATACTTCCAATATTACATTTTGAATTATGACAATGTCTTTTTCTTAGCCGTAGCAGTACATGGAAGCTGGTCATTTACAGATTTGCCATAACTGTTCAATATGAGTTGCAGACCGAACAGTTTGGGTCATAAGTTGCGTACGTGAAGTATCACAGGTACAAGTTTCACGGAATTCGACTCTGTCCTTGAGGCGATTCAAAACAAGGTTCATCAAGAACGTTCTGTGGTTTACTAGGTTGAGAATTTATTTCTCGTAAGTACTCATGAGAACCTGATTTTTTTTTTGTAGGTCAATTAAGACAACTGACTGAGTTTAAAGGATGTGCGTACATTGGTAATGGTAGAGAAACAGTGGTGTAGATGCTGCAATTATACTCCTCATAACTCCGTTGCATACAAGTTAACGAAGTGTTTCATTTGCACACTTACTATAGTCTACAAGTACGCTAAGCTCTATTATTCATAAAACTATTCTTATTTCATTACATTACTTATTTCATCTCATATAATCACAATGGTGTCTTCTACCGTCATTGAATAATGACGCCAAGCATTGGGAGGGAGCGGAAGGCGAGCTGCGGCCGCCTGCTCGCGTGACGTCATCATGTCACCATCGAAGGCCCCGGCCCAGCCCGCCTCTTTCCTTTGCCCACAGGAGCCCAAACGAGGACCGCCAAGGCTCAGGGGTAGCGCGCGTGCCTGGTTACCGCGTGGGGGAGTTCGGGCGTATGTTCGAATCCTGGTCACGGCGCAGAGGTTAGGAAGGGCATCCACTCTGACTCCTGACTCCCAACCGTCCCTCACCTCAGACGTGAGGAAGGCGCCCTCAGTTTCCTGAGGGTGTTGTCACTTCAGTGCCATACCGCGGACACCGTCTCCTCTCCTGCGTTCGCGTATCGTGAACTCTCCCGGACCATTCGCAAGGCTGAGGTCCGGTCGGGTCCCGCCAACCACGAGAGAGAAAAAGACAAGAGGCAAAAATCGCCAACGCTCCAGTCCTCGTGGATGATATGGGCGCACCGTGATAGGCTCGTACCCATTTTGTCTTTTATTCCCAGCAACAACTCCCTCGACCTCTTCCTCTTCCTCCTCCTCCTCTTCCTCCCCCGTTCTAGCGTGAGAAGAGGGGATTAACCTCCTACACCAGTGTGACGTTTTTCGTCCCAGTTAAGGAGGGGGCCAGCCAGGGGTTATATTTAGGTGGAGGGCCAGCGTCCTCCTGATTGAAGGGAATCTGGACCGACCCAAGGAGGTCCCCCTTCCACGCCGACGTCGAGGAGAAAGTGAGCGAGCGCTGGAAGTGGGCGAAGTGCACCACACGTCTCCCGCATCACTGTCTGTATATTACTTCGAGTTGGCGCAGATTTTCTAATTATTACAGGAATTATATCAGCATATTAGAGTAGCAATATTGAGCGAAATATAAAAAATTATAACAAAAGAAAATAGTGAATTCAAATGGAAGGCTGCAGTTCAATGTATTCATAAGAAATATGCAAACCAACTAATCTGTCAACACTGGTGCAGATAATCCTCTTCATGTCAATATGAACAAGTTCGTGGCTCTCAACCTGGGGGGGGGCGCCCCCCCCGCCCCCCAAGGAAGTCATGAGGACAGGAATTTGTGGGGGCCATGGCCATGGCGTCCTGTTACAAATTAATCATTTCTTTATGTGAGGAATCTGAAAAAAAAAAAATCCATCACTGTCCTGACAAGAAATATAATATTATCAAGTCTACAGCATAGGGTGTCTCGAAATCAAGATTTTAATATTATTATTATTACTATTATTACCAATAGTGTATATAAATACATACACACACACATATATATATATATTTTGTGTGGGGGGGTACTTGGGAGACAATGAAGAGGGGGGAACCACCCAAATGTTGAGAATTGATGAAGTTCGGGGGGGGATTAGAGTGAAAATAGGTGGAGAAGCCCCCACCTCCTCCTCTTCCACCTCCTCCACCTATTCTCTCAGCTCACCTTTACATAAGTTGGTACTTCCTTCTTTGTCCTCCCCCCCACCGAACTCCCTAACCTCCTCGCATCGCACCCTAACCTCCTCCCCCCCCACCGTCGCCATCACCATAATACGCATCATATCAATACTCGCGACGTTTCTAATAACAACAATAATGCCGCTACTGATGGCAATAATAACAAGGACGGCCGTCGCAATAAGAAGAGCGGGCGAGAGTGAGGCGACATGACGTAGGCAAGTCTGTCCTGCGAACCGTCTCTGACGAAGGCATTCGGAGGTTATACGGCAGACACTTCTTCTACTGCTGCTGCTGCTGCTGCTCTCTTCTGTTGGGCTCTGAACAGCTGCTGCATTCGTCCTGCGGTAAATGCAGCTTAACTTTTGGTGGCGCAAGTGGAGGATTTCTTAAGTCAGGTACATTGTATATATTCTTTTCTGTCCTTAAGAAAAAATCCTTTTGGGCGTGTCACCGATTTGTGAAAAATGCCTACCCAGGACTATCATTCCTATTTTAAGAGACAATTTCTTTCACTGTTGCACTGCTCTTTGTACTTCAGGATTCCGTCACCGCCGCACGACGACCTTCCACTGTGCCATTACGACTGCATCACCCCTGCGAGGCAGCGGAGGCAATCATCATCATCATCATCATCATCATCATCATCATCATCATCATCAGGGAGGAGGGCAACGACGCCACGGAAGGGGCGGGAGAGGAAAGCAGGCGAGGCGAGGCGAGGCGAGGCGAGGCAAGGGGAGGGAGCAGGAGGAAGAGGAGCAGGAGGAAGAGGAGGAGGAGGAGGAGGAGGAGGAGGAGGAAGGTGAGGGGAGGTTAGGGGTGAGGTGGTGAGGGAAGGGTGAAGGATGAGTGCGGGAGGGGGGCGAGAGGAGGGAGGAGAAGGAGGAAAGCAGGCAAGGGGAGGTTAGAAAAGGGAGGGGGGAGGGGAAAAAGGTTAGGAAAGGCATGAGGGAAGGTAGAGGAGAGGGGAAGAGACTGGGAAAGCGGCAAAGGGGAGAGGAAAGGGACGAGGTACGGGAGGAAAGAGGAGGAAAGGGGGAGGGGAGGGGACTGTGCGAGGGATTGGAAGAATGGTGGAGAAGGGAAGTTGGAGGGGAGGGAGGTGGGGGAGGGGAGAAAATCGACTCTAGTTCGTTTATTTTACCCTGAAGGACATTTTTCCTGACTATGGCTTCTGCAGTTGCTCTTTGTGCTTTTCAGACTTCTTCACCGAATCAAAGTTCTCCCAAGACCACCCCCCCAGTCCCTCCCTCGCTCCCCCAATTATTTCTGCTGTTGTTTCATGTCCAACAAGACTGAAACCGTCACTGTTAAGAAAATCTCCAATAAAGCCTCGCCTGCTGGAAGTACAGTACAATACGCTAAGAGCTAAAAACAAAAATGTGGTATTTCATAATTGTGGAGGCGGCATGAGTTTGTGTATGTGGGTTGGGGGTGGGGGGGGGCAAAATCTCTCCTTGACCACCGTCCTCCTCCTCCTCCTCCTACTCCTCCTCCTGTGTTACTTGACGTGACGTTGTACCCAGCGATGGGAGCGCTGGACATCATTGCCTGCAGCCAGCGTTCTACAACGCAGCCTTCTGCAAAACGACTAATGATGGCAACGTTGGAAACTACCAAATCAATGCTGCAACTTAAAATTATAATAACAATGAATATAACAACAATAATAATAATGGCTTGACAAAGAAACTGAAAAAAAGTTTTGTTAAAAAGAGACAGGCTTACAAGAAATATAAGTGCTCGGGTGCATCTAATGACTATCAAAGTTATGTATTAATACAGAGAGATTTAAAAAAGACAACAAAAAACGAAAACGACAATACGAAATAAATATCGCTGATAAATCCAAAGAGAATCCCAAAGAATTCTATAGTTACATTAGAAAAAAAAAAGGTTGTTAGGAATCACATTGGTCCACTATTATCTGCTGACGGTCAACTTGAATATTCAAATGAAGGAATGTGTGATATTTTAAACAATTATTTTAGCTCAGTATTCGTAAACGAAACACCTCAAAGTGAACTCCAAACTGAAACCTGTGAAAAGTGGGTAAACTTACTACTGTTAAAAAAAGAAAAAAAAAAAATAATAATAATAATAATAATAATCAAAAGGTGTATAGATATACTCAAAGTTAATCAAACACCAGGGCCTGACGGTTGGCATCCAAGAATCTTAAAGGAAATGAAAAAATGAGATTGCTGTTCCATTTGAAATTATTTTCAAGAAATCCATCATATCCGGAGATGTCCCATGAGAATGGGAGCTAGCTAACGTTACTCCCATATTCAAAAAAGGTGACAAAAAGAATCCAAATAATTACAGGCCTATAAGTTTGACTTCAATCGTAGGAAAAATTATGGAAACTATCGTCAGAGATGCTATCGAACACCATTTAGAAAGTAACTGTTTGCTAAATGATAGCCAGCATGGTTTCAGACGGAAACGTTCTTGCGTGACTAACTTACTCGAATTCTACAACACAGTTATCTCGAATTATGACAGAAGAATATATCTAGACTTTGCAAAAGCTTTTGATACCGTCCCCCACTAAAGACTACTTACTAAATTAGCTTCACACGGAATAAGTGGACTAAGTTGGACTAGTAATTGGTTGAATGGTCGAAAACAGAGTTGTTTTAAATGGAAAAACTTCTGGATGGAAAAATGTTACAAGTGGAGTTCCTCAAGGTTCCGTTCTCGGGCCACTTCTATTCATAGTATATATAAATGATATAGACTATGGACTAAAATCTACTGTTTCCAAATTTGCTGATGATACAAAACTGTGCGGAATGGCAAATTATCACTTAAAGCAATTAGATATTCAAGAAGATTTTGATAAATTACAGCAGTGGTCTGAAAAGTGGCTAATGAAATTTAACACAAGTAAATGTAAGGAAATGCACATAGGTAAAAACAACAGTAAGTACGATTACAAGTTATTTGGAAATTCGTTAACAAAAGTGGATTGTGAAAAAGTTCTCGGCGTAATTATCAGTAACGACCTCAAATCATCCAAGCAGTGTATTTCAGCCTCTGAGAAAGCAAATAAGACTCTTGAACTGATTGCGCGATATTTTGACTTTAAAGTCCATCACTCATTAACAAGCTATATAAATCGTTAGTTCGTCCACATTTGGAATATGCTGTTTCCGTATGGTCACCGAATCTCATTAAAGACATTGACAGATTGGAAGAAGTACAACGGCGAGCTACAAAACTGATTCCAAATATCAAAAATAAATCATACGAAAATCGACTAAAACATATGAATCTATTTTCCTTGAAAAAAAAAAAATGTAGACTCAGAGGTGACTTGATATAGGTCTTTAAGATTCTGAAGGGAATTGACATTAAAAGTGAATGAGAACCCGACAACAATGGTCTCAAACTGTCCGGAAATAGATTTAATTTGGAAGTGACAACTTCGCCAACCGTGTAGTTAATGAATGGAATAAATTTCCTACAGAGGCAGTGTAATGTAGTTCAGTTCGAATCTTTAAGAATCATTTAGATAAACACCTAAGCAAGATGCTGTAATGACTGCCATTTATTTTATATTATTTATTTGTTTTGTTATCTTATCATTAGTCTGTTTGTTTAATATTATTTGTTTGATTCTTATATATTATTAGTTATGTCAATCTATCATCATTTACCAATTACCTGCTTATTATCTAACTATACCTAAGCATTTATTCATGTATTTTATTTATCATTTACATTATTATAGTTTTTATTTATTCATTTATTTGTTTATCATTATTATGATTTTTTTCGCATCCGACCTAGATATGGACCAAAAGGTCTCCTGTCGGCATGCTCCGCCTTTGTAATCCTTTATGAGAATTAAAATAATATTAATGATAACAATAATAATGATAATAATAATAATGATGATGATAATAATAATAATGATATTGTAAACACAAAAAAGACGATAAAGTGGCTTCCTCCGAAACGTTAATTTCAAAGCCCCTTGCACATTGGTTTGCTCTTTGATTTCGAACTGGCCGCGTTGCCTTCCTTCCCTTTCCCCCACTACGCGCCGCGCCGTCCCCGCCAGGTCTCATCGCACCTTCTTCGCGATGCCGCCGCCTCAACTCATTCAGATTTTTCCTGTTTTATCAAGTGTTACAAAGAAACAATGAGGGCTTCCTCGGAACCCTCCACTCTCCTGGTCCAAAGTGTGCTGTTCTCTGACAAGCAGGACCAACAGTTCATACCTGGAGTGGCGGCGACTGGGCCGAGGGCAGCCGACCGAACTGCCACCTGCTGCTGCTGCTGCCGCCAAGTTCGCACTTCTACCCC
>NC_134794.1:565000-567500 GCF_046742065.1 Oratosquilla oratoria | reverse complement strand
AATTAATTTCCACACACAAATAAGCACACACACAAAGAAAAAGCACATACATACACATAAAGCAAGAAAAAACACACACACAAGCAAGCACACACTACTACTAATTGTAGTTTGTGATCGATGAAGAACTCTTTCTCACGGACGAATCCCACGATCCAGGGGGGTGGGGGGGGCGTCACCGTTTCATGACGGTGCGTTACTGTTTCACTCCAGTTCGTTACCGTAACATCATAGATGGCAACCGTAACATCGTGGACCGTCATCGTGTTATGACGGACCGTCACGTTTCCTTCACCTTTTCTGGCGTCGTCATGACGAACCGCGTCACGTTCGAGCACTTCCTTCAGAGAGAGAAAAGGCGGACCTGTCAGGATGTTTGTGACGTGTGACGGTGACGACAGCCTTGTGAGTTGCCCCCGGAGTTTCCTTGCTCTCCAGAGCGATGAGTGATGAGCCGTGGACTGCTGCTACTGCGGGAGCCCCCCCCCCCCACACACACACTCGCACTCACTCGTGGCCTCTCTCTCTCTCGGACCGAAAAGCCAAATGCAAACGTTGTTGGCAAGTGTATTGGATTCCAATTTCATCTTATGCTATCTAACCTATTCAAGTGTTTATTTCATACGTTTAACTTTTTATATATCTTATAATGGTTTCTTTTTCCTTTTTGTGAAGGACCACATGAGAATAAACATCGTTTCTACATTTTGAAACCATTACGAAAGGGAAGATTTGTGGACGTCGACAATGAGAGTTCGATTCCTTTCCACAGCGGCGGCTGCGGCACTCCACTACCTTGACCCCAACCCCACCACACCGACCCTCGTGGCTGCCACCATTTCCCTCGTCATCTTCATGACAACGAAGGAGGCGAAGAAGGGGACGACGCCCACAGAATTCATGGCTGCTGGGGACAAGTGGATCGAACTTGTCGAGAGTGGTTTGATAAGGGTGTGTGCATGGGAGCTTGTTCCTCGGAGAGACCGTGGTGGAGGGGACCGGCGCCGGCGCGTGAGTGTAGCGACGCGCTCGCTCCCTAGCTAGCCTATGGTGCCCTCGAATGGTCGTGACATGACCCTTGGCAAGGAAGGAAGGATGTTCACAATGTGCTTGGAAACGGGGATCACACTTAGAGAGAGAGAGAGAGAGAGAGAGAGAGAGAGAGAGATTTCATGGCGTCATTCCCAGGTCGCCCCTCAACTTCGGGAGGACACATGTCGGGCACGGACGATGCACAGGTGGATCTTTCGTTCCTGTTAAGTGTGTGTGTGTGTGTGTGTGTGTGTGTGTGTGTGTGTGTGTGTGTGTGTGTGTGTGTGTGTGTGTGTGTGTGTGTGTGTGTGTGTGTGTGTGTGTGTGTGTGTGTGTGTGTGTGCGTGTGTGTGTGTGTGTGTGTGTGTGTGTGTGTGTGTGTCTGTGTGTGTCTGTGTGTGTGTGTGTGTGTGTGTGTGTGTGTGTGTGTGTGTGTGTGTGTGTGTGTGTGTGTGTGTGTGTGTGTGTGTGTGTCTCGTAGGTCAAGCTCGGGTATAGGCAGTATTGCAACGTCAACCCCACCCCACGTCAGCAGCATACATGACTAAAGTTCCGACCAGTCTCACTGTCAAGTTCCTGTCGATGATTTTAGTGCATTTACAAAGGCGTTCTCTCTCTCTCATTCTGTGTGTGTGTGTGTGTGTGTGTGTGTGTGTGTGTGTGTGTGTGTGTGTGTGTGTGTGTGTGTGTGTGTGTGTGCGCGTGTGAGCACGAGCACAACCTAATGCGGGTGAAATAAATAATTTCCCGTAATTATGTCGTACACCAAATCTTATCATCAATACGATCGAGCGGAGGGCGTGAGTCAGCCGTCCAAGGTGGAATGGGGGGGGGGGGCCCTTGGGGAGAGGGGGACGTGGGAGTTCCAACCCTCCTGAATGGGCTCTCTCTCTCTCTTTTTCTCTCTGGGCGGTTTCAGGGGTGAGATTGCAGGCCTGTGCAAACCTGTGATTCCTAATTAAAGTAATACCATTAACAAAAAAACAGCAACAAAAACAACATAATATTAATGATAATATTAATAAAAAAAAAAATAATAATAACAATAATGATATTAACAATATAACAATAATATCACTACTGCTACTTTTAGGTAATAATAATAATCATAATAGTTATATTTTTCCTGTTACCACTCCTGTTTATTGTTATCGTTATTATTATTACTATGGTTATCATTATTAATATTGTTATTATCAGTACTTTTATTATTATTATTACTACTATTATTATTATTATTATTATTATTACCATTATTATTGTTATTATTACTATTATTCCATCCTGTGTCGATCGTTATCTTTCCTTGGTAGTCTATTGGGGGATGGACCTAGAAGGGACTTAAGCGGTGCCCCTATGGACCCGAGCAACGCAGCATTCCAAGTTCGGAGACGAGTCTCCACTCACGGAGGAGGAATGACCGAGCCACTTCAAAAGCGTTGCGTCCCCATGGGGGGAACAAGACTCC
>NC_134794.1:555000-560000 GCF_046742065.1 Oratosquilla oratoria | reverse complement strand
TCATATACCCACCACTTCATCCACCTTTGCCTTCCACACCTCTTTTACTTCTTTTACTAATCTTTCTTCACTTATTCTTTCCATGTGTTCATAACCTCCTCGTTTCTCACTGTATACAACCTTATAAGCCCTACCTTTTTCGCGAGCATTTCATCTCTAACACATTTAGACACTTCCTGTTTGTCTCTTTTAGATTCCAGTTCTTTGACCCATACAATGCTGTCGGCACAATCACCCGTTCATATATTCTCCTATTCATTTCCTTACATTCCCTAAGGCCTATTTCTCATTTCTCATTTACGTGCTTCTCTCAATCTACAATTTACTTCCACCTCCACTACTCCCTTTCCTGCCACATGCGACCCCAGCCTCCCTCTTTTCAGACTTCCAACTCTCTGCCATCCTCTCTCCTTGCCCATCTCATCACGTTTGACCTATATTTACCTTCAACTTTCTCCTATCCCATACCTTCTCAAACTCCGTCACTAAGTGCCTTAAATCTTCCTATGACCCTCACATAAGCACAGTGTCGTCAGCACACAACAACTGGCTTACCCCCTACTTTTCTCCATTTTCTTGAACTATTTCAAGTCCCCTGCCCATTACCCTCACCTTTACCTCCCACGCCACCCCACCCATGTACGCATTGAACAGCCATGGTGGCATGACACATCCTTTTTGCAGTCTCACCTTTACCTCAAACCACTCACACTATCCATTTGTAATTCTAACACAGGCTCTATTAGTCTCGTAAAGACATGATTTCCCTTAACAGTTTTCCCCAAATTCCACATAATATACATACAATACCTCCCACAGTGTCTTTCTGTCTAACCTGGCATAAGCCTTTTCCTAATCCATAAAGGCTCAAAACACATCCTCACCTTTTGCTAAAAAAAATCTTACATATCTCCCTTACCACAAATATCTGATCAACACTTTCCTAAATCCACACTTTTCTGCACCAATTACACACACACACACACACACATATATATATAATATATATATATATATATATATATATATATATATATATATATATATATATATATATATACATATATATATATATATTGGTGTATTTAGGTAGCAGTTTCTCATGTAGACAATTTTGATTGAAGTCCACAGAAGCTTTTACGTTCACGACTTTTTTGTTGAGTAGTTCCATATCTCTGTCGTTGGAGCGGTGAACAGTGGTTAGCTACCATGAATGTTGTCCGAAAGACATAAAAAGTTCTTGTAGACGAAGAACAATTTATTTCAACAAGCTTTCGACCTACAGGTTCTGGTACAGGTTAGTTAGAGGGGCAGGATAGATAAGATGGGGGAGAGGGAGGGAGGGGGGATTGGGGGTTAAGTGGAAGGAAACAATGAAATGGAAGGAAGCAAGAGTTATGATAGATGTGGGGCAGACCCACTTGCTCGGTTAGTTTATAGTCTATGGGACTTTTTTTTTTATCGCAAAGAAGGAAATAGTTTATATATGAAACTAAGGTACAGAATGGGAGAAAAGGAGGAACGTGATTGGTCGAGGCTGGCCAATAGGTATCTAGGCATTGACCTGGGATCCCGCTTGCGAACCTGCCTGAGCCGCACGCCGTTTGTCTTCTTCTCTAACAATCTTATAACTGTTTTGAAAGTTTCTAAGGCTAGGAATTATATACATATCGGTAATTTGAGAATTGAGAGATTTTTTTTTTTTTTAATATAAAGGGCTTCCAATATACGTAGACGGGAGTAATCTAGTGTATGAATATAAATGCCTTTCAGGGAACTGTGCAGCCCTACCCTCTACGTACATTGGAAGAACCACTACGAAGCTCTCCAGGAGCCTCACACTCCACCTATCAAACGGAGTTCCGAAGAAGCACTCAGAAGAGGTTCACGGGGTTAGTCTGACTAGAGAAATGCTAGTCGAAGGAACTTCCATCCTGCATATCGGAAAAAAAAATACATAAGCGAATTCCACCGTCTATTAACTAAGAAAGATGGAAAAGAGAGGAAGGGCAAGGAAGATGGAAGGGAAGGAAAGGGAAAGGAGAGCGAGTGAACGGGAAGGAGAGAGGAGGCGAGAAGTGGGCAGGGAAAATTGGGCCACGAAATGAATGTACCGAAGCAAACTTGAGTCAGTTCCATTCAGCTGAACGGGGGCCGGCCGGCCGACCGGCCAGCCTTCCTCCTTTCGACCTCCACGCCCCCCGCCCCCACCTCGCCCCCGTTCCTCAACGGCGTCAAACTGATTGAAATAATCCCATGAAATAGGTCACAGCGATAAATGAGGGCGAGAGAGACGGAGGGTAGCGGGAGATGACCTTCGACTTGGGCCAGGTCACCAGCGCTTCTGTCCACAAGGAGGTTCGATATCGCACCCGATGAGATGGAATCACCCAGGTGGCCAAGGAGAGAGATCCGGGGGAGGGCGTGACTCTAGTCCGCAGGGGTGTCCCTAAAGCCCCCCACCCCCCACCCCAAGTATTAAGTGTGCCCAATACAAGTTAAGCTGCAGGCAACAACAACAACAACACCGACAACCCCCACTCTCTCCCACGAGGGCGAGGAGGAGGAGGAGGAGGAGGAGGAGGAGGAGGAGGAGGAGGAGGAGGGGGATGGTAAGAGGAGGCCCAGGAAGATGGGAGAGAAGGGGGAGAAGTGGGGAAGGATGCTCTCAAGGTGGGTGGAGGAGGAGGAGAAGTGGGACGACCGACAACAGGAATAGGATGGCAAAGAGGCTGAGGACGAGGACGAGGAAGCCTTGACGAAGAGATGAAAAAAAGGAAGAGGAGGAAAAGGAAGGAGGATGTCCTGGCGAGGAGTAGTTGTAGTAGTAATAGGAGGAGGAGGAGGGCCTGGCGTGGAGTAATAGTAGTAATAGTAGGAGGAGAAGAAGGAGGAAGAGGAAGAAGCCATGGCGAAGAGTAGTAGTAATAGTAGTAGGAGGGGGAGGAGGGCCTGGCGTGTAGTAGTAGTAGTAACAGTAGGAGGAGGAGAAGGGGGGAATGCCCTAGCAAACAGAAGTAAGAGCAACAGGAGGAGGAGGGGAAGGAGGAGGGGGAGGAGGAAGAGCTGAAGTAGGCGAGGGTGCTGCAGTTGGGGGAGGGAGGGAGGGTTTGTTGAGCTTAGCGCCCCGAACGGCCGGGTAATTAATGATAGACCATCGATCCGACCAAGTAGTAATGATGGTAATAACAGCGATAATTACCCTAATGACAGTAATAACTATAGATAATTATGAACGGCGGAATGGATGCCGCAGTTGAGGCAATTTAGGAGGGATTATGCAACTGCGCCCTTCTAATGAAAGCACTGGCATAAGCTTTTCTCTCTCTCTCTCTCTTATCTTCTCTGTCTCTCTCTCGACAAAGGTTGTTATATATCAGATATGTATGTATGTGTGTATATATATTCAGATATCAGAAAGAACTAGCTGCCGAGAGACACGATCAAATTCGAAGGAAAGACATCTTGGTGGAGAAAAAAAAAAAAATTGTCCACTTTTTTCCCCCCGTTAGGACCCCTTCGGAGATAGAAGGGGGAGGCGCTGGTCTCGTGTCCGACAGCCAGAACAACAACAACAACAACAACAACAACAAAATCTCCCAAGGCAGTCGGCCCCTCCAGTGAGGATGTTCGAATTACACAGGGGAACACTTTTTCAGTAACTTTGAGTTGCATTGGATATTTTAACGGATTTTGAAAGCGTTTTAGGAGCTGATTTCAAATCTGAAATAAGTTTTTCTCTACAAGCTCTAGTTTGTATGCAATTTGAGGTTAATGAAATTGTACATATGTGAACTTGCGTAAACCATGTATAAGCATTTTAACGTCCATATATATAGATAGCTTCTAATATTTTGATCATTCTTCTTTTGTTTCAGTTCAAACATGGCTTCCAGAATGAGACATCATTGCAGAAACAAGCCTGATGCCTTCTGCTACATATGTGGATGCTACACACTCAATCGTCAGAGACGTAACATATCCTCGTTCGTCAAGCGTGCCTACAAGGCATATTTTGAAGTTCATCTTGGTGATCAAGACAAGCAATGGGCTCCTCATGTTGTGTGCCACAATTGTGAGGAAATGCTTCGAGACTGGACCAAAGGAAAACGCAAAGGTCTACCTTTTGGAGTTCCAATGATTTGGCGCGAACCCACCAACCATGTAACTGACTGTTATTTCTGCATGGTAAAAACAACGGGTGTTGGGAAGAAAAACCGACATAAGATTACGTATCCGAACATTCCCTCAGCTATTCGGCCTGTTCCGCACTCTGAAGAAGTACCTGTTCCAGTTTTCAAAGGCTTGCCTTCATTGGACGATAAAGACATTGGACATGATACAAGCCAGCAAGACAGTTGTGACAGTGAATTGTCAGAAAAGTGTTCACAATCGGAGGACTGTTCTTCAGACACTGAACCTTTCCCCGTCCCTAAGCCTCTTCCCCAGGCTGAACTGAATGATTTAGTGCGGGATTTAGGTCTTTCAAAGAAAGCAGCAGAGCTTTTGGCATCAAGATTACAAGGCAGAAATCTTGTTGATCACTCTGTTAAAGTATCATATTTCAGAAAGCGTGACCAGCTTTTTGTGACCTTCTTTTCAAAAGACAGACAGTTTGTTTACTGCCATGACATCCCAGGGCTTCTCAAAGAACTGGGTGTACCTTACTATAGTCCTGCTGAATGGAGACTCTTTTTAGACAGTTCAAAACGCAGTCTAAAGTGTGTTTTTTTTTTACATAATGGCAATGTTTATGGAGCAGTACCTGTCGGTCACTCAGTGCATTTGCGGGAAGACTATGATGATATGAGAATGGTCATGGACTTATTAAAGTATCATGAGCACAATTGGATAATTTGTGTAGACTTAAAGATGGTCAACTTTCTTCTTGGACAACAGAAAGGTTTCACCAAGTTTCCATGTTTCCTCTGTATGTGGGACAGCCGAGCACGAGACAGACATTGGGTCCAGAAGGACTGGCCTATTCGTGACACCCTTGA